>NC_051182.1:124447017-124747017 GCF_013339695.2 Rhipicephalus sanguineus
AGGAAAAAGAAAGAAGGAAAGAAAGAGAGAAAGGAAGAAAGAAAGAAGAAGGAAGGAAAAAGAAAGAAGGAAAGAAAGAAAGAAGAAAGAAAAGAGAAAGGAAGAAAAAAGGAGAGGAAAGGAAAAGAAAGAAAGAAAAACAGAGAGAGAAAGAAGAAAAAAGGAAGAAGGAAAAGAAAGAAAGAAAGAAAGAAAAAAAGAAAGAAGAAAGAAAGAAAAAAAGAAAGAACGAAAGAAAGAAAGAAAGAAAAAAGGAAGAGGAAAGGAAAAAGAAAGAAAGAAAAACAGAGAGAGAAAGAAAGAAAAAGGAAGAAGGAAAGGAAAAAGAAAGAAAAAAACAGAGAGAAAGAAAGAAAAAGGAAGAAGGAAAAAGAAAGAAAGAAGGAAAAAAGAAAGAAGAACGAAAGAAAGAGAGAAAGGAAGAAAGAAGAAAGAAAGAAGGAAATGAAAAGAAGAAGAAAGAAAGAAAAAGAAAGGAAGAAAGAAAAAAGGAAAAAGAAAGAAGGAAAGAAAGAGAGGAAAGGAAGAAAGAAAGAAAGAAGGAAATGAAAAAGAAAGAAGGAAAGAAAGAAAGAAAGAAAGAAAAGAGAAAGAAATATAAAGGAAGAAGGAAAAAGAAAGAAAGAAAGAAAGAAAGAAAAGTAAAAAGAAAGAAAGGAAAGAACGAAAGAAAGACAGAAAGAAAGAAAGAAAGAAAGAAGGAAAGGAAAAAGAAAGAAAGGAAGAAAGAAAGAAAAAAGAAAGAAAGAAAAGAGAAAGGAAGAAAGAAAAAAGGAAGAAGGAAAAAGAAAGAAAGAAAGAAAGAAAGAAAAAAGAAAGAAAGAAAGAAAGAAAGAAAAAAGGAAGAAGGAAAGGAAAAAGAAAGAAAGAAAAAACAGAGAGAAAGAAAGAAAAAAGGAAGAAGGAAAAAAGAAGAAAGACAAGAAGAAAGAAAGAAAGAAAGAAAAGAAAGAAAGAAAGAAAGAAGAAAGAAAAAGGAAGAAGGAAAGAAGAAGAAGGAAAGGAAAAGCAAGAAAGAAAAAACAGAGAGAGAAAGAAAGAAAAAGGAAGAAGGAAAGGAAAAGAAGAAAGAAAAAACAGAGAGAGAAAGAAGAAAAAAGGAAGAAGGAAAAGAAAGAAAGAAAGAAGAAAAAAGAAAGAAAGAAGAAAGAAAGAAAGGAAGAAGAAAGAAAGAAAGAAAGAAGGAAATGAAAAAGAAAGAAAGAAAGAAAGAAAGAAAAAAAAAGAAAGGAAGAAAGAAAGAAAGGAAAAAGAAAGAAGGAAAGAAAGAGAGAAAGGAAGAAAGAAAGAAAGAAGGAAATGAAAAAGAAAGAAGGAAAGAAAGAAAGAAAGAAAGAAAGAAAAGAGAAAGGAAGAAAAAAGGAAGAAGGAAAGGAAAAAGAAAGAAAGAAAAAACAGAGAGAGAAAGAAAGAAAAAAGGAAGAAGGAAAAAGAAAGAAAGAAAGAAAGAAAGTAAAAGAAAGAAAGAAAGAACGAAAGAAAGACAGAAAGAAAGAAAGAAAGACAGAAGGAAAGGAAAAAGAACGAAAGGAAGAAAGAAAGAAAGGAAGAAAGAAAGAAAGAAACAAGGAAATGAAAAAGAAAGAAAGAAAGAAGGAAGAAGGAAAGGAAAAAGAAAGAAAAAACAAAGAGAGAAAGAAAGAAAAAAGGAAGAAGGAAAAAGAAAGAAAGAAAAGAGAAAGGAAGAAAGAAAAAAGGAAGAAGGAAAAAGAAAGAAAGAAAGAAAGAAAGAAAGAAAGAAAGAAAGAAAGAAAGAAAGAAAGAAAGAAAGAAAGAAAGAAAGAAAGAAAGAAAGAATGCGGCTGCGCACCACAGTTCGCTGAGACGACGGTGGAATCAAGGTTCAAAGATAGGGTAGCGCGTGAAATTGAGGAAGCTTATCTGATCAACAAAGCTGGTGATGAATGTGTCGCGAAGCCCTCCGTCACACTACTTGCTGCGGAGATAAATTTTCTGGAAGCGCGTCAGTGAGACAATCGTTGTGTGTACACGTGCCTTTAACACGGGGTCATCTAACCACATATATATGTTTGGTGTTTCAATAAATTTTCAGTTGATAGTTTGCGCCGTGTTTCGTTTGCCTTCCTTCGTGTTTCGTTCCTTTGCGCACCACAGCATTAAGGAAAAAGAAAGAAAGAAAAAACAAAGAGAGAAAGAAAGAAAAAAGAAAGAAGGAAAAAGAAAGAAAGAAAAGAGAAAGGAAGAAAGAAAAAAGGAAGAAGGAAAGGAAAAAGAAAGAAAGAAAAAACAAAGAGAGAAAGAAAGAAAAAAGGAAGAAGGAAAAAGAAAGAAAGAAAGAAAGAAAGAAAGAAAGAAAGAAAGAAAGAAAGAAAGAAAGAAAGAAAGAAAGAAAGAAAGAAAGAAAGAAAGAAAGAAAGAAAGAAAGAAAGAAAGAAAGAAGAGTAGTACATCAGGCACGCAGATGCAAAGCTTCGCTTGTCCCCATTTTCCCAATAGAGTGAGCGCTCCTGCATTTTTTCCGTCACATAGCGCGCTGCTTGGTCCTCAGCTTTTTCTCAAGTTATCTTGTTATCCTCCAAGTTCCAGCCGCATACCTTAAGTGGAAGAGCAGAATTTGCTAACGCCTGCCGTATGCGCTCGAACCCATCTTTGTCCTTCGGTGAATCTCCTTTTGAGGATAGCGCGTTTCATGAGGGCACCAATTCTAAGCATTATTTTTAGAAATTTGCCTTAAGGATAAAATAGAATGTTAATTGTGTTTTTGCTGCACTTTCTGCGTAAAGCTCTTTGGGTACGCAAAAGAACTCTGCAAAATAAGCAGATGAAGCACGGAGGTTCTTCAGGATGACTTAAGCTAGGTGCGCCTTTTTAAGTTTGGCAGCGTTGACCGTTTTTCAGTATTTCGCATTCGACTTTAGCTGAGTAGACAGTACTGGGGTCCTCGGCAGTGCAAGCACTTCAAGTTGTTCCAGTTTATTGTGTGTCTAATTCGAGTGCTTCAGAATAAACTTTGGTGAAACGTAGGCATGGTTCTTGCTCGTCTTATTAGTTTATTCACAATTTAAGTAACTGACAGGGTTCGCTATGCTTTCACCTAATGCTACTCGAAGGCGAAAGCCATCTTTTCCTTCTCAGCGTCCTACTGATCCTCCCACGCTCACCCCCCCCCCCCCGCTCCTCCTCCAAAAGACTTCTGCACCTAACGCGTTTTTTCATTGAATCCAAGATCGGAAGCTTTGCAAGCTCTCTGCACTTAACCTGGTTTACCACTGCCTCGGTGATCGGCTCACCTTTTACGAATCGACGATCTCATGTGAAGACGGACGTCATCATGTGAAGAAGGCATGTAATATGACTCCACGAAGTTTGCTGAACTGTGACGTCATCACGTGGCGATGATATTTTTTAGGGGCGCAGCTCCTTATAGCATCACCTGGTCGGTCGTCGCTCCATCCGGCGTTCCCCCGTCATCGCGTCTCCCGTATCATTCAATAGAAGGCGCTGTCCCATAGAGATGCATGCAAACTGCAGTTGGGTGACGATATACTAGATGGCGCTGTCCCATAGAGATGTGTGCAATATGGCGGTTGGGTGAATGCACGCTAGATGGCGTTATAGGTGCCGCTGCTCTCAGATTGGCTGCTGCGCCCGTTATCTCTCATTCTCCTTGATCGTCGCCGTACGTGGAGGAGTGTGCTTGCCGGATCGGGCTGCTTGGCGGACCATGGACGACGAGGAGCGCCGGGTGCGGAAGGCCGCGGCATCTCGTGCTCGTCGGCAGGATCCCGAGGTGCGAGCTCGAGAGGCTGCCGCCAAGCGAGCGCAGCAGTAATCAAAACGGCGTATCGCTTTGATTACTGCTGGGCGAAACCACTGAACATTTCACGGTGTAACCATGATTGCTACAGGAGCTTCGCCCAAGCTCTTCATCATGCACCCGTGGATATGCTGTAATTTTTTCATCACTCGCGTTGACGCCGACGGTCAATTTTCCCGTTTTATGAGGCATCTAAGGATTTCGCCTTAATAAACGTTATTACAGACGGTGGGTACGCGAAGTGGACGCGGCAGGAAAGAGGACAGCTCCGGAATTGAAGGAGGCTTTGCCCACAGCTCAACTAGATTTTTTTTGCAATCTAATGAGTTCTAGATACACTCTTTCAGCGAGAATATCTAAACGTAATTACCGATCAACGCCACAGTCGCACCCTTAGCGAAGGCCCGCGAGAGACGCACTTGTTGACGCCTTGCCCGTCGTTCAAGCCCGGGGCGAGTGTCCTGATCAATCAGCGATCTCATTCGTTTCCTGCTCGCTCTACAGTGAGCCGCGAAGTGTCGCCTCGTACGCTGGCGCCTCGCAATTAGGTAATTAACAGTCGCGTTCTTCAGCGTATCCGTTTAGGTATTTTCTTTACGGTGGAAGTGGCTACAGTTTACAACGTTGCACGTTCGAATGACATCGGCATTTTACATGTCCAGACACTATTTATGAACATGAATAACAAGGTAGTCGCGGGTTCGATCTCGGCCGCGTCGGTCCCATTTCGATGAAGACGAAATGCACGTTGTGGCTGAAATTCTCCGGAGCTTTCCACCACGGCGCGCTTCATAATCATATCGCGGTTGTGGCAATCCCCACAAGTTATTAATTTATAAAGAACAAGTTTCTTGCCTCGTACCTGGGATCAACGTTGATGTCTCAGATTTCAAATAGCGATGTACGGCCCTTAAATACGTCCAATGAGAAAAGAATTGGCGAAGCTCGCACTGAGTTGAGCAAGGCTTTCTTGAAACAGCGAAACTAATCCGGTAGCTTCTTGTCTAATCCGGTTGCTTCTAGGTCGTTGCTAGGCTTTAGCTAGGTTAGTCGCGACATGGATGTCCAAACTCCAGAACCGAGCTTTTGCACCTCTCATAGATCTACGGGCACGTCGTCGTTGGCGTAAGCCTTCCATCGCTTCGAGCCCTACTCGCAGCCGCCGTTGCCATTCCCGTTCCCTGGTACGGCAGCTTCGAACTACAGTGAAACCTCGGTGATACGATCACAGCTCATGCGAATTTCGGGGTGATACGAATTTTTCGTTGGTCCCGACCAAGGCCCATTGGCCTGCAATGTAATGGAGTACGGTTGTTGCGAACTGATTTTCACCCAGCGACGTTTGATACGAACGTACGCTACCGCCCAGTTACGAAGAGGTGCTGTCCGCGCTGTCGCGGAAGACGCACCAAGCAGGTGCGAGCGCGGGAACGCAAGCATGGGCATGCGCGCCGCACCGCCAAATCGTCAGAATCACTTTGTAAGAAAAAAACTTTTCTTACGGCCAGAATAAACCTTCAGAGACGGGTCGCGGCCTCCGAGATTCTGTGCGCGAATCTTTGAGGCTCTTATGTGCCTCCGTGTGCCTTCGCGTTTAGATTACAGAGCACATTAGTGTCATGCTTTTTTTTTTCTAACGCGTCGACGCGGGCTGCTGTTGTTGCACTGTGTTTACACGTGCCTGCCTCGTCAATCAGACATCCTATGAAAGGTGAACGAGAATCGAAAGAAGGCGAAGGTGGTCAAGGCGAAGAAATCAGGCCTCACAACGTCAACATGCGCGACCGTTGAGGTCGCACCCGTGCGGGCATCGCCGTAGATATCCCAAAAAACATCCCCAACACCTCCGCGATAGCAAAATCATAACACAGGACCGTGGTTCTAAATTTTGTGGCCTTGATCCATCGCGTCAAAGCGCTTCTTTCGTTACTTTCGCTGCAGTATTTCCACGTCATGCAAAAAAGCATATTAAAATTTGGAAGGGGCTACTGCTGTCTCGGGTCACATCGCACCTTGTTCATTAATTAAATACGCGCGTACGGGCCGTATATTTACGGGTGCTGGTATGATTGCCAAGATCTAAAAACTTAACTGACAATCATTCAGGGTCCTTCCTGACGTTGCTGCGGCCCTGAACAACAATAAAAGAAAATGTACGCCAGCTTTCTTTTGTCGCATGCTAATTTTCCATGCTTTCATACGAATTTCGGATGATACGAATATTTTCGATGGTCCCGTGAGATTCGTGTTACCGAGGTTTCACTGTAGTCGTGCTAAGTCTTTCTATCCTTTTACGTCTTTATTCCCATTATTTCTCTCTATTTTCGCTCTCTCTTTCTTTCTATAGCTTTCTCTCTCTCTCTTAGTGAACCAGTGATGGGTAGTGGGATTTCCTCCTCCTCACCTTCCTCTTATCATTACATCTCTTCTCCTCACGCTCACTTCAATTTCCCACCCCCTTGCTAAACTATACCATACAAAGCTATGTTATGCTCTGCTAGCGTGCTTGGATAGCCGAGTGCTTAGGAGGCTCGGCTTCGGACCGAGAGTACGCGGGCTGGAATATCGCCTACCGAAGAATCTTATTCGGCAAGAATTTTCAGATGCGAAGCATCTTATGGCGGAGTTCAAACCGCTGGTGGTGGTGGTGGTGATGTACGGCGTGACAACCCTCACTGCGCATGCGCGAGCCCTCTCCACACGCCTCCTCTCCACTTCCACTCTCCCACATTCTCCCTCTCCCCGCCTCCTCTCCACTTTTCTCATTCTCTTTCCTTATATCTTTCTTTCCGTCTCTCTGTTTCTTTATTTCTTCCTCTAACTCCTTCTCTCTACTCGTTCTCAGGGTTATTACAGGCCACGCCGTAGCGGTGAGGAGCGGGATCTGCCCAAATTCTGTGGCACATACCCGTTCATGATGATGATAGCTTTCTGATAGGCCGCACATTACGGCTAGTTTAAACAGCTTCGCTGTTTTAAAAAATGCGAAATTAAGGCGCACGTCAAGGCAACTGTGTTAATCGCACTTCAGTATGCAGTTTGCTACACTGCGCTCAAGAAGCGCGAAAAGAGAGGATAAAAGATGGAGGAAAGATAGAATAGGATGCAGGATAACCAAGAAGTCAACAACACATGCAGACAAGTGAAAACAAGCTCAAGTGCGTCAATAATTCGCCATTCTTCCATGCGCGGAAAATCTCAAAAGGGACCGTCCATACCTTGTCAGAACAAAAAAAAGGTTCCCTAGCTTTACTGGTTAATACTAGCGCTGTGCTTTTGTTTTGTTTTAACAGCGAAACCATTTATGGCTACAGATGCCACGCTAAAATGCGTCCGCCCTACGTGTGCAAAAGCTCCTAGAGCTACACGCACCTGATGAGCGATAACAGACTTCGACAGTAAAGGACACTTCATCGATACCTCATAAACTGACCGACGAAGACACACAAGTTAGACAAGTTGTCGGCATGGTCAGCACAGCACCCTTGTGAGTGCTATTCGTGTGCTGCTGAGTAAGATGCAGACGCAAGATAGCTCGAAGAGTGTTGCAACTGCTCGACACCATCACTCCAGTTCTCGCAAGCCTTCAGAATTCTGTTGCTTGAGAGCACTAGCAGCACCACCATGGCCTCACCGTCGACAAGATTTTGGTCGCATGGGACCGCGCATACAAGTTGCATAAAGCCACAGAACTGACTCACCGCCTGTGATCATGCGCAGAACTGCCGTTACGTCAACAGCAACAGTGACTCTTCTTTCCTCCTCTCTCCAACTTTTTTTCATCTTCCCCCCTTCCTCAGTGCAGGGTAGCCTACCGGGCTCAGCCCTGGTTAACCTCCCTGCCTTTCTTTCATTCTTATTCTCTCTCTCTCTCTCTCTCTCTCTCCTAGAGCTTGTGTGCCATAGAAAATGCGCAAACCCCAGTGTTCACCACTGGTCCACTAAAAAAAAACTGGAGAACATCCTTGTCTTTCTTCTTGTCACTCGTTTTAAGCTCCGCTGCTCAAAGCAGTGTTAGCTATGAACCAGTTAGCTCCGGTGGATACCGTTTTCAAGAAGGAAATAGAAGGGCGGCAAACACCAGCTAAAATTTCTGGACCAATAATTGAGAATGCCTTTAATGCACATTCGGGATTAACCCAGCTACAAACACCGGGGCCGAACGTCCCAGCGTTGCTGGTTAACTGTCTGTACGGAATGCTCGGGCGGTGATTGTTTCTTTAGCGTTCTGGACGTTCTCCTAGCCAAACGCGCTCCATCAATATGCGACGAGATTACATACTAGCGATCATCGCTTAAATGTAATTCACCTGCAGTGAAAGACAGTTACGGGGCAATGAGAGGGAAGGAACATAAGACAAACCCAAACCTCCCGCGCTACGCTTTGTCCATTCTGTATGTTAGCGTCGTGTCTGCGGTGTCGCAGAGCTAACCATGCCGTCAGATTTATGGTACACGGGATACAAGAGGCTGTTGTATCCGATGAAGATATGTTTGTTATATATTGTTACGAAGGTTATTATTTAAAGATACGAGGTATCACTGTTATAAGACAAACGCGTCACATGACAAAAAACATAACAGGACGAAAACTACGACACTCTCCAATACAGAATCATTTTATTGTGTGGGAGCGTGGGTTTTGTTTCCTTTTCGCCAATGCAGCGCAATACAGCGAGAAATAAAGGTTACGGGGTGACAAAAAGTTCATAAGATGAGCCCTTACCGTCAACAACCGGGCCAACTTCTAAAAGACACAAAAAAAGAGAAAGAAATTCAAGCAGAGAAACGACTCCACAAACATCGTCTTGGTCGAAAACATCACCGCCCCCGCACAGCTCACATCCACTCATTTCTTTTTTATGCGAATCTCTCGGCGTAAATAAATAAGAAGGGAACAAAAAGTGGCACGGAGCAACAGGCTCATCGACGGCTGTGTCGGCACCGCCACCTCGGTTGCTGTTGACAACCGCACCCGCCTTCAGCCAACGAACCGCAGGTTCGTTGGCAACGTTGGCGCTTTTTTTATGTTTATTATTCTCCGTGCAGTTTCGATTGCCCGTTTCATTCCAGAAGAGCGTTCGAACGAAGGCACGCCCGTTTATCGCGCCCACGTAGCCTACTGGCCTAGCTCACAGATCACGGTGAATTGTGATCGATTGAACCCTCAGGTATATTAAGGTCGGCTCACCAATTGGTTTTCTTATCGGTTTGTTGTCAGCGAGAACGCGTGGGCACTGGACAGACGTAAGAAACCATTCTGTGACGGCGCATCGTTCAATGGAATCTGTCACGTGGTAAGTATTCGTCCATAATTATATTCTCGGGTCTCAGCATTTGTAATGTCTGGCTACTTAAAGGGACACTAAAGAGAAACAATGAATTGGTTTAGATTGATAAAGTGTGCTCGGAGAACTCTTGAGTAGTTTATTTCACCACCACAGGTTTATTATTAGAGGAGAAAACCAAGTTCAAAGTTTCATTTTTAAATTTCGCGCCGAACTTTGTAATTCGTGACGTAAAAGGTTTCAAAGAGCATTTAACGTATTTTGGCGCCACTGGCTCGACGAAATTTCCACAAACTCGTTGTGTTCAGTCTCTGGCCCCCTCAGAGGACAATGTACTTCGATTTAACTGATTAGGAACTACGTAGGCCCAAGCGGGCGTCGTCAAAAATATGTGGCGTCACGGCAAATGGTGCGGGAATTCCAAGGTGGCGTTGCCCCCTGTATTTTCTTTTTGCGCGTTTTCTCGCTTATTAAGCGTCTTCTCGCAGCAAGCGTGGTGTTTTTGGTATCGTGGAGAGAGAGAGAGAGAATTTATTTACAGAAAGGCGGAGAGGTCGGCCTGAGCTATAGTTTGCTCTGGCCTGCTACTCTACACTGGGGAGGGGGGACAGGGGAGCGAAAGAGTGATGAATGACGATGGTAAGGTAGGGAGATGAGAATATAGTTCGTGACGCTGGGCAAAACTACTTTACTATTGCGAGAAAAATCGTTTTGCTCTTTAGTGTCCCTTTAATAGAGGGGTGAAGTTACGCTATCCATACACATTTCAAATACGCTCATTAACTGCCTGCACCGTAATTCACCATTGGTGTCGTTTATAAAGAACATAAGGCTCACTTATTTTCCTCTAATTGCAATAGACGCCGCGGGTGCGCTGTCCGCCGCGGTGGTATAGTGGTTACGGTGTTCGGCTGCTTACCTGAAAGTCGTGGGTTCGTGACTGGCCGCGGCGGTAGATGGAGGCGAAATGCTCGTGACCCGCGTACTGTGCGATGTCAGTGCATGTTACAGAACACCACATTCATTGTCAAAATTTCCGTAGCCCTTCACCACTGCGTGTCTCATAATAATATTGGGGTTTTGGCACGGAACACCCCAGATATTATTATTACCGGTGTTGCACTACCGGTGGTACCTGCCCACCTGCCTCTTGGTACCATTCGTGTTCACTTGTGCCGGATACCGGAGTTTCCTTTTTTAGATGCGAAGTATCTTAAGGCGGAGCTCAATCCGGTGGTGGTGGTGGTGGTGGTGGTGGTGGTGTGCGGCGTGACCACCCTTACTGCGCATGCACATACCCTCTCCACACACCTCCTCTGTAATTTTTTTTTTATTCACGAACCATATGAGACTGATCAGTAGAGGCGTAAAACAAATCAGGGGCCCATCGCACATGTGCACTTACCTGCACAAATCAGAGACACTAATGTTAGTGAGCACGAAAGAAGTAAAGTTGTTACAGGGGCTCGTTTCTTTGTTAAACACAACTGAATTCAACAGACAATTACGTCAAGCACAGCATAGGGAATATATTTGCAATTTTTTACCTATGGTGTAATGATTACGACCTAAACTGAAAGGAATCAAAGTGGACAAAAAGAAACACCCCTTCCGTCGGTGGGACTTGAACCCCCCAACCTTCGAAGTGTGCGTCCGATATCTACCAATTGAGCTACGATAGAGGGCGCTCCCTCGATCGTTCACTTTGTTTGGTATTTATGTGTGCCTAATCTCTTGGAGGGTTAGCCAACGCCACTCGTAGCCAAGGTGGCGAGTGCGGTAATTTTTTTTGCAAGCTGTCTTCATGCAGCACGTGGCTTTTTTTCTATCTATCTATCTATCTATCTATCTATCTATCTATCTATCTATCTATCTATCTATCTATCTATCTATCTATCTATCTATCTATCTATCTATCTATCTATCTATCTATCTATCTATCTATCTATCTATCTATCTATCTATCTATCTATCTATTTATCTATCTATATTTTTTGACGAGCTGGCGGCTCTTCAATAAAGCCTCGCATACTACCCTAAAGGGATCAAGCCCATTCAGACGAGACCCTTGCTATGAGTCAAAGAAATAGGAGAAATTTTTTGAAGGTCTCGTTTCCTTGTTAACGAAACAGCGGGCTAAGTTGACCTTTCGTCATCTGGCACTTCATCAAGAAAAGCCGAACAATTAGCCAGCAGATAGAATGCACATAGACATTTCGATCCCTCTTATAAAAAAAAATAAAATCTTTCCCAAAAGCATATTTTTACCTGACAGGTTACTCCTGCCCGTTATGCTGCTTGGTGGCGTGCCCTGCCCTTGTGCGCTCTCGCATACGTTATCTGTGAGTAGTTTTCAGTTCTGTCTAGTACCACATGTTATTGCAACGCTCATATCTCTTTACGTCATAAACAACTGTGCTCCAACTGCATTAAGTTTTTTTTTTTTTTTTTGCGTCTTCCTCCGTGGTAGTTTAATGGCTAAGGTGTTGCGCTACTGTACTCGAGGACGCAGGTTCGATTTCCGACCACGGCGGCCGCATTTCGGCGTGGGCGAAATGCAAAGAACAGCCGCGTGCGTACCTTCATGTGCACGTTAATGTATCCCAAGGTTGTCGAAGCGGCTAGCCTCACAAATATGTCGCGGGTTTGCCACGCGAAGTTCCATGTTATTACACACACACACACACACACACACACATATATATATATATATATATATATATATATATATATATATATATATATATATATATATATATATATATATATATGTATATGCATGGGACTATAAGTAAAACATAAAGGGAAAAAAACAAGTGTGCATAGGATTACGTGTATGTTTACATAATATTAGGTAAACGTTTTTTTTCTTTTTTCTGTTGTGTAATTTTCTTGCACAATTAAAATACAATTCTTTATCATCTTTAGTACTATATTTATTATTGTAACATATTTGTTGTATTCTACATAAAATCAATGCTGCTCAACATTTTTTTCGCTGTTAACTGTTCTGATGACCTGTTGCTTCAGTGATCTTTTGGCTACATTGACGTGTTTCTGTTCATCATTTACCATGTACTTGTCTTCACGTGTGCCGCGAAGTCAAGCCCTCCTTTGTGTTTTTGGTTTCCGGGCCTCTGTCAAGCTGCAGACCACAGCTTTTAGCCCTGAAAGCCATTCCATATGTATTACGGAAAAAAAAAGTGCGCAGCTTCTACTAGTGGCTCAAGGCTGGAACCATCAGCCGAGCCAGTGTTCGACCTAGCTAAGTTTCGCTAGTAATTCAAAGACTTTGCCAGAGATGCTGAGTTTTAGCTAGTATTACTAAGTATGGCTAGACTTGGCTAGACATGTCAAGTGACTACCCGTTACATGATGTTGCGGTTTTCGTCACGTGATTAGCTGGTACGTGGTTTTTGGCGGGAACGTGTCCCGTGAGTAGCTGCTACGTAGTTTATGGCGGGAACATATCACGTGACTAGCTGTTACGCGATGTTGTGCGATTTTAATCGCGCGGCTAAATGTTACATGATATTTAGTCACGTGACTACAGATGTGTGATTTTACGTGATTTTGAGTCATGCAAGCAGTTACGTGATGTTACATGATTCTGGTCACGTAAGTAGTTACGTGATTTTTAGTCACATGACTACGTGTTACGTGATGTTGCGTGATTTTAGTCACGTGACTAGATGTCGCGTGATATTACGTGATTCTTAGTCACATGACTAGTTATTACGTGATGTTACATGAGGTTTAGTCGCGTGGCTACTTTTTACGTGATGTTACGTGATTTCTGTCACGTGACTAGATAATACGTGATGTTACGTAATGTTTAGTCGCGTAGCTGCTTGGGGTAAGGCGGGGCAAAGCGCGACAAAAATTTGAAAATAGTGAACATCTTTTTTTATTTCACTCGTTACCTTAAAATGTCAACACAGCAACTTTCGTTTGGGTAGAAGTTATGTGCTACATAATTATGGCCATGCTGTGGTGGTTCAAAATATTATTTTAAAAAGAAACAAATAATGCACCACATGTCTCATTTTGCCCCAACCTGCGGGGCAAAACGAGACGCTGCGTGAGGCAACACGAGATAGCGTGAAAAAATTTTATCCTTTCAGTTTTTGCAGTAGAAGCACTTCAAACTGGCTCCGTGGGCCACCACGCAGTCTTCGTGCGCCCAGTCTTTGCACTCCACGCATTGAATCCACACAGAACCCGGCGCTCTGCTGCTCCTAAACTCCTGAAAAGCATTCAGTGCTTTTTTCATGTCGTTTTCCTCCCAGGAAACTCTAGATGATATTCTCTTGTACGTCCGCACCATCCTTAACAAAAAAATATCACATATAATCGGCGTAAATAAATGGTTCACTTAATAAGACACTATCTAAGGCAATTCAATGCCTTTTTGTCGCGTTTTGCCCCTTTCACATGCCCGAATTAAAAACAATTGCCCCTTTGACCCACAGCACCAAATGAGCTAAACTTTTGGTGGAATGTAGCTTGTATTATAAAGTAACAATATAAATAATTACATTGTTGTACTGATGCCGGAGTAGCTTCATGCACGGATCCGAAACTTTGGCCGAGCAGAATTTCACCCCTTTTTGGCGGGTCACGAACACACTGACATCAGCCGCGCAATTTTTCCCGCACGAACCCTGTGAGAAATCATCAACTTTTAGACATAACATGTCGAAAACTACCGGCACCTATCGCTGAAATAGAGAAACAATCAAAAGGTACTTTTTGTATTAGCTATAACGTGGCGGCAAAGTCAAAATGGCGCGTTTTGCCTCGCGTCTCATTTTGCCCCGCCTTAGCTAATACGTGATGTTAAGCGATTTCTGTGCTGTGACTAGTTGATACGGGAGGTTATGTGATTTTTAGTCACGTAACAGACCCGCCCATCATAGTTTTTGCATTCCACGCCGGACTAATAAGCGGACGTGTCGTGGGAACGAAGCATTAGTTGAAGAGAACGAAGCGAGCATTTACCGGTTCATGATGATGATAGTTCCTGCTCTCACTACGCGGCGCATCGAAATGCTTAAAGAGCTCCGCTCTTAAAAAAGAATTTGAATTTGAATTGAGTTAGCAGGCTTCATTGTTGTGCACACGAGAAGTAACCTAAATGTAGTACTAAAAAGTATATGTGGCGTTTCTTTTTTTTTTCCAAAGAGAGCCAAATGCAGAAGCCGCAACTTTGCTAAATTTCACGGGAGCGGAACGTGCGCCTAAGTATCTTTAACTTCTTCTAAAACAGTTGGAATTAAAATGGGGCAATTTCCTATTCTAACATTAACTCAAAAAGGCAGTTTCTAATCGAAAATGAGCCAAATGCTTCATCTGTTTCCACATTCATTTCCGGTAGAAATCACGAAAATGCCACTATATAAAAAGCATGAGAACTGATGACATGCCACGTGCAGCTCGCCAGAGAGAGAGAGAGAATATATTTGAAGGCAGAGAGGTCGGCCTGAGCTAGTGCGCTCTAACCTGCTACTCTGCGCAGGGGGAAAGGGAAAGGAAAAAAAGGAGTGATGAGGGAGAGCTCGCCGGAAGATTGAATTGTTGCTAGTGTTCTTAGCTTCGAGTAACGCGCAATGTTTCTTGGAAAATTTGCTCAAGAAACCCTGCGCACGGGCTTTCCATCGTGGTCGATTGTCCAAGAAAGCTTCGCTGATGCATTAATAGCGGACAAAACTCCCATTTAGATAACAATACATATGACACTTTCCTTCATAACTCGCAAAACTGCATGGTTTGAATAAACTGCAACTGTCATAAGAAAAAAAATTTAACCCATGTGCTTCAAGAAAATTGGAACACGTCGCTAAAAGGCGCAATAGTACAATTCTTCGAGAAATCACATACGTAGGAAACAGATAATAAAAAACATAAAATTCTGGTCCTTCCATTTATCGTTATTCTCTTGACAGGGCGGCTATGATTGGTTATGCGTTTCTTGTATTTTCATGTTTATGTGGTTTTTATGTCTGAGTACGTAACCCTTGTATTTAGAGTGCGACAGTCAAAATACACGGTACTTGTAAATGCGGAACTTCTATGTGACCACTTATGTTTCGTGCACATTTTTGTAGCGTGAAAATAAGTATTATTCTTTATGTACGTGAATGTCCGTGCGGGCTTAATTTTCCTTATTTTTTGTGTTCGTTATCGTTATTACGAGGAAAAATACCACGCAAGTTCGGAGAAGTAGCCGGTGGCACATTTAATTACACTTGCAGAAAAGAAAAGCATGCCATTGATACAGAGTCATCGCGTCTCAAATGGCGTAGCAATTTTTTTAAGTAGCAACAATAGTTAGTGACCATTACCTGTAACGCTAGTCACGTTATACCAATCTAAGATTGTTATTTTGTTGAACTGGCCACGCAGGCACTGCGACAGGCAGCCGACTCTTACACGCCCACGAGTGCATCGCCATGTACAAAAGACAAGTTTGCCTCGCCAGACTCGCGGCCGAAACTCTCTCGGAGTTCCACAGCTGTCGCAAGTGCAACCGCCGCACCAACAAACTCGGGAATTCCGAGTAGCCTCCTTCCAACTTTCGGAGATACACCCGAGAAAGCCCACGCCAAAAAGACGGATCCGTCAACAGCGTTTGCACCGAGTCCGAAGCAAAGTCAGAGGAAACGCCAAGTGAAAACCACGAAACGCGGGCACTGGAAGAGTTTACTATCGTCCGCTTTCGTCGCTATGTTTCTTAAGAAGCCAGCCGCAGCGTGGACTTTCGAAGGAAGCGAAGTCAGCGACCAAGCAGCAGAGGGCCTCGAGAGACCGATGAGCTCGATAAAGTCGCCGGAGGAGGAAAGTTTTCTCCGAACGACAGCTGTCGGCCGCCGGGAAGAACTGATCTTTCAACGAGCGCGTCTGACAAGACGTCGCGATAGCCATCCGAGGACGACAACTCGTGACACGTTCCCGCAGCGTGAAGGAGCGGTCGAGACATCGCCAGTGGACTCGACAACGAACGAAGTCACTCTTGATGTAAATGAGCGCCAGCAGGCTGACTCAGATGACACGGATGCCACGCGGGTCGCGAGTGTTTTGATTGAACAACTAGCGCAAATAACACAAAAAGGAGCGGGAATACCAGAAGACCAGAAGACCTTCTTGAATCCTTGTCTTTTGCGCTACTTGTTAAGTTATGAATTCCTGCAAACTCGTCTGAATTTCAGCTCTTGTAATGTTTCAATGCTAAGACTGCGTTTGAGGAGAAAAGCAGAACGAGATGGCAGCGTCGCCTTTCCGAGAGTTGGAGATTCCGACACGCACGATGATAGTCTGACTGAGCTCGCCGCAGTGGCGGGTACTAAAAATGCCACTGATACGACGACGATGCCGGATGCAGGGACTTCGACATTTGGTGGCGAGGTTCTGACTGAAAAGTATTTCGAGGCAGTTACAAGGGCAACGCAATCCCTCTCCGCGACGGTTAGCGGCGGCCTTCTAACGAGAACCTCCGGGACGGTTGTACGGGCTAAGACGCAATCGCCACCGACTGACGCTGAGATTTCGTCAGCCCAGGCGGCGCCGGCCCCAGCGGGAACAAGCTCGCACACTGCAAGTGGTGCTCAAGGTCCGTTGAGTCTGCACGGTGCTGCCTTTGTTAAACACACGCGACAGATAGCTGAAGCAACGGACATGTTCTCAACTGGGATTGCGACATCATCGACAAATGATAAAGTCGGGCTCCATGACATTTCAGAGGCCGACGATATGTCAAGCGCCCTTTCTCGAGTAGTTCAGAGTTCTCGAGGAAATGTTAGAGCGGAGTTTCCGAGTGATGGCCTTGACCGTAACGTAGACAAGCCAGAGGAGGTATCAGCCACAGCGCTGTATGCGGAAGCTTCAGACGATATTACTGCAAATCGTTTTATCAAACGCGAGACTTTCGAACTGTCAATTCGTTCTCTTGAGACAGGGACTACTGGAACAGTCGCTGGAGAAAGGGAACGACATTTCGCAGTACCTTACTCGGGCTACGAAGCTACTGAATCCTCAAGAACGCTGCATAACATAAAAGACTTCACGAAAACACTGATGAGTTTCAGAGACAGGAGATCTGAAGCACGTATAAATTTTAGCAAACGCGCCGACAAAACCAAAGCGGGAATTCGTTCTGTTCTGCCAGACACGAAGAGATTTGAAGCAGAGCCAGCGAGTCTTGCGTACGTTGAGAGCACCTCAAGTGAAGACTCCGACAGGGATAGGGAAAGGCAGCTTTACCGTTCAGTAACCTTCTTGGGACCAATAAGGAACGTCGACTACGAGCAGATTGCAAAAGGTGACTTCACTGGTGGCCAAGGCACGAGACGGCTCGCCAGACATCCGAGGGCCGCAGAATCACTGGGTGCCATCAAGGCATCGACCACAACGTCTAGCCCACCTCAGACTGTTCTTGACATTGGCACAGAGCTGATGCCCAGAAAATCACTAATCGAAAGGGAAGGCGATAGCGAATATGGTCATCTATCGACTAGTGTTTTTCTCTCCAGCTCTGATACTCATAAAACGCACGGAGAATCAACCATAGGTTCCACGATATCAATGCCACTGACGAAGACTGACGTTCTCATGTCATCCACGAGGCCACAGGCACCAGTACCTAGCCAGCCTTTTACACTGGGAGATATCGCAGTGCCTACAAGTACTGGCTTTACATACGGGGCGAGTGGCATGCCGACAACGGAGCAACCCGCAGAAGCGGGGGCTGAAACAGTATCGACAGAAGCGGACGTCCGAAGCACTGAAATGCACGAGGAGATGACCACCGAGCCTTATCATCCCGAATCAGAAGCTTCTACGCTACCAACAACTCAGTCAACGTCAGCGAACGGCATTCCCGCCAGTCAGGGCAGCGAAACAACTCAAGAAACGCCACCTGGGAGCGTGCACCCGAGAGGAGAATCGCCCAATCACGACCCCACGCTGAACGATGGCGCAAGCGCATCACCGAGTTTCACGGAGGTCACCACGACGCAACCTGCATCGCCGCCAATTACTTCAACAGATGAGTTATTTAGCGAACGAGATATGAGTGACACAACGTCAACGCAGAGTTCGCCTCCCATGGTGACGTCAAACGGCGGGTACGTTACTGTCAAATCGACTACGCCAAATCAGGACACTGCCACAGATAAGACGATGCCATTTACTACGTCCTTTTTGACGTCACAAGATATTACCACTCCTAGCGAAACGGAAGCTGCACCTGTGGAACCCGGGCGATCTTCGTCTCCACCGAAGTCTTTGGATCCGTTAGCGGGTGGTGTGCCAAACTTCGGGCTCGATCCTAAGGTAAGCTGCGCATCACTTGACGCGGCTTCGGCTTTAAATACCAGCAAATTCATTCACTCGGCCGCAGATTGAGACTGTCATTGTAATGGTTTTCTAGCAGCGAAGTGTTGCCGCGTCCAATCAGTAAACGGCAGCTAAGTAATCACACAGTGTAGTCGCAATGTCTCAAAACATTCCTGTTGAGCGCGCTGCTCGATACAAACAAATGTCCTATCGATGAGATTCGTAGCACAAGACCTGGCGCAATTAACTTGGTACGGCTGATCGCAGGGTTCACGCGGGTTGTCTTAGAAAACGTTTTCGACACCCTACGTGGTTTCAGCACTGCACAACATCCTGTCGAGTCGAGTTAAGTTCGACGCTGAATACGCCGACGGTTGTGGCCAATTTGTGCTCCCAATTCAACCGCACTACCTTTATGAAGGAAGCGTGGCATCTTAGGAAACGTAGGCCTTACCATGTCGCAACGGAAGCAAACATGAAACAGTACACTAAAAATCTGGTAAAAATGTAGTAATACTACTCAAAGTGAACATCGATAAGAAATTATTGAGGAGGTAAACAGTAATTTATTGTTCAGGCTGTAGCGCAAATAATCACGAGGACAGCGAAAGTGAGAGGGAACACAGGCGCTTTGTCCCGTCTCGCTTTCGTCGTCCATGTGATTCTTTCAGCTACTGTCTGAATTATGTACCACCAAACAGCCAATCACTCTCTCATTTTGAATATCTCATGACTTATCTCTTCTATGAATGAAGCGTGTACACACAGAGATATTACGAAAAGGATGACATGCGGGGAACCATTGTATGCGATGGTACCTGCAAGCATGAAGGTATAGAACTGCGTCCTCTGTAATAATGATATTAAGCGGGCACGAGAGCTTGCGACTGGATGGAAACTGAACAGCCAACACATGACGCAATCAAAGACACTCTGCAGTGCCTTAGGCATTCACGTAAGACGACTCGAATGCAAAAGCGATCGTCTTCTTCTTCTCAGTAAATTGTATTGATACCGACCCCTCCCCCGAAAGAGTTTTGCACCTAACGCGGTTTCGCACTGCCTGTAAGATCGGAGGTGTTGCAAGCTTTCTGCATCTAACGTTGTAAGCTTTCTGCATCGGCCCGCCGTTGGACAAGCGATGATGTCTTGTGATGACGTCGTTGTGTGACGTCACGTTACGTGGCGTCCTAGTGATTCACAAATTTCGGCGATTTCTGACGTCATCAGGTGATGATGTTTTACATAGTGTTGACGCGGATGATCACGTTTTGCGTTTGATGAGGCATCTAAGGCTTTCGCTTTAATATTGACCAGTTTCTTCCCTCTGATAAAAGTAATGATATGCCCACACAACCCATATATTTTCAGTTCTGAGAAACACTTCAAACATCAATACGTGAAGCGAGCATTCGGCGATCAATTTAACTGATGTACCCTGCACTGCCTGTTATGAATTAGCCCTCTAAGATTAGCTGTCGTTCGTATGCTATCCATACTAAACAAGCTCGTCGTATCACAAGATAGCAGTTGTTACATTTGATGTCATTTTCACCTGATACGATTCCCGAATTATTCTTTTCGACACATCGCGGCGCTGTACAGGAAACCGGAAGGAGACAACCGGAAGTGACGCACACCACGGAGCCTCCGGAAGCGTACCCCAGCGTCAATGGGGTGCGCGTGCGTCTCGGTTTGGACGCCGACTACGGTGTCTGCGTCCGGGGCAGGGAGTGGCAGTTCCGGGAGCACATCCGGCGTCAGCTCAGCGTCTTGCTCAGAGTTCCTCTTCCGGGAGTTAGGAACGTCCGCGTGCTGCCCGGTGAGAGCATGTGTTCTGCTATGCAGCCACAGTACCGTTTTCCCCTCTTTAATTTTTTTATTGTTTTTTTTTTTTTGCTTCCTCCTGCTTCGCGTACCATCTACTCGACGAACACGGTACGTAAGCAACCTCTTCGCCCAAAGCGGACTGGATGCTTCCTCCTTTTCCTGTCTTTTTTTTTTTCCTTAGTGCCTCAAAAGCGAGTGCTCTCAGACGGCAATAGTTACAGAGAAAGGGAGAGAGGTAGAACGTTATTTAGTGAAATTTGACATTCTACGGAGAGGTGACGCTCACTGTGTTTCTTCCTTCTTTTGTATTCCTTCAATTGTTTCCCTGTTTCTTACTACCGCTGTTTTCGAACAACCCAGCAATTGTCGCTATCGGTTGTTCGCTCAGTTTATTTGTTTATGATGTACTGCATTCTAGTGTGGGGTACATGTAACGAGACTAGCACACAAAGGCCTAACGTCTTTTTCCAAAAAGCGTGCACTAAGTTTAATAACTACCTGGGTCCACAAAAACATGTTTTTTTCTTTTCATGTTCAAAATGTTCAAGTACGCTGCCATTCTTGAAGCGCTCCATTGTCCAGCCACGCTACTATTGAAGCGTGTTTGAGAAAAAGTTCAAATATTTTCTGACACGAGGGAAGGAGGGCGTCACACAGGCATAATCATGTATAGCATAGCCGTGTATAGCAATGGGGTGGGAAAGGAAAGCGAGGGTGAGGAGGATGTACAGAAGAAAGGGAGAGGGTAAAGCATAGAGTAGCTATGTACGGCGTCACGCAGACAGAACCATGCACAGCGTAACAGCTTATATCAATGGGGTGGGAAAGGGAAGTGAAAGTGAGAAGGAGGGAAAGGAAAAGGGGAAAGGTAAAGCACAGCATGCTTATATATGGCGCTGGCAGGCAGAACCATGTAAAGCACAGCCACCTATAGTATAGAAATGTATAGCTAGGGGGCGGCAAAGGGAACTGAAGGTGAGGAGGAAAGAAAGGGGGAAGGAAGTATGGTGTCATCATATGCTGCCATCGCATGTCGTCGCTTGGCGTCACGCAGGTAAAACCATGTATAACAGAACATAGCTAATTATAGCAAATGGGTGGGAAAGGTTTGTGAGCGTGAGGAGGAGGGAAAGGAGGAAGGGAGAGGGCAGAGCATAGCATAGCCATGTATGGCGTCACGCAGGCAGAACCATGTATAGCATATCCATGTATAATATGGCATAGTAATCGTGTGGGAAAGGGAAGTGATGGTAAAGAGCAGTGATGCGAGAGAGAGTAGGAGAGAAAGGAGGAGGAGATAGGGAACCACCGCATCACAAATGAAGGCTTTCTTTCCCGCCATGGAGGCCTAGCCGGCTGCACAGTTGGAACGCCAGGGCGTGCTTTCCCGTGAACGCGAGCATCGCTGAGGGAACGCAGATCCTTCAGCGACGCTCACAGGCTGCATTCGTCTTGTCTACTTCTACTCTGGTGTCTCGTCTCAAGCGCAGTTCGAGTTCACCTAAAAATGTCTTTCCAACTAGCTCCTCAACGCACGCTCCTTGAATTCGTCACCGAAATACAGGCGAATCACTGCTCCGCCCTTCCTACAGCTTTCACGTTGACTGCAACTGCATAATTTTAGTGTCCTGTTGCTCGCATTCGTTGCTTTCAGGTAGCATCATCGTGGAAGCCGTAATGGTTCCCGTAAAGACGCCATTGCTGGAAGTTGACAAGTCAGCCCTGCTGGCGGCGCGAACGGACCTCCAGGATCGCATCGATCGGGGCACAGTCGTGGTCACCGACTTGGACGGCAACCGCCTTCCCATCTTCACAAGCACAGTGTACTCGCTTCAACCGCCGCGCGGTGGGTGTCGTTTACTAGTACATAATGCAAAACGTACCTTAACTAGAGGGAACTTAAGATGTCAGGTGTCTCAAATAAGAGATCGGGAGACAGCATGATGCATCAGCGAACAAAGACTGGTAGCCGATAATCTAGTCGGCATTAAAGGGGCCATGCTACACGTTTATAAGCAACCATCGGGTGACATCGCTCAATGATTTTATTGCCTCACTGATCGAACGGCGCAAAAAATTTTTGAATCCGTCAAGTACTAGCGAAGTTACAGGGATTTTTTGAAAGATTCAAGTGCTTTCTCTCTCCTTTCGTACCAGCGAGCGCGCTGAAAGTTACGCGGGGGAGGGGCAAGAAGCTAGGTCCCTTCGTAAGCGCGCGTTATGACCTCTAGCACTTTATTTCTTTTTAACGTGGGGCTTACTTTCAGAGTGATCGCGAGCGCGCAGGTGAGATTCTATATAGCGCGTAATTCTAGCGCAGTAGAGCGCAGCGCGGGAACGTCGCGACGTCCTATTACGGCCACAGTAATGATACAGCTCGCGATGTGCTCAAGTCATCCAATGGCCGGGTACTTCGTGTTTATGACGTTGTTACCGTTGGCATTTGGCATCATTTGTCGAGGGAAGAGCGAGCGATTTCTAGCTGATTTAAAAATAATTGCATAATCCAGGCCGCGTGCTGCGCTGTAATGTTTGTCTCGCACATGTTCTCAGGAGCCTCGACTACCGAACCGCAGCGTTTCCTGACCATGCTCAACATATGTCGCGGAGAAGATGGGCAGGAACTGAGGCAGTGCCAAGTTCACAGAAGCGTGAATGGGCTCTCAAACGACGCGAAGCAGCTGCCGCAGAACGTGCAGCCGCAGCTGATCGCATCAATGGCTTACATCTTTACAATAATAGGAGGGATTTTAATTTTAGCAGTGAAGCTGTTTAGCAAATCGTTTTTTTGTCCCGCAAACCAAAATACTATCATCATCAATAACGGGTATGTGCCACTGAAATTGCCTAAGTCCAACTCCTCACCATTGGTCCACTAAAAATGAAGAAGGCAACACTTAGCCCAACAAATGGCTGCGAAGCTACGGCCGAAGGCCCGGAGGACGTACGACGAGAGAATACTAGGGAACAGGAAAGGCAAGGGTGGTTGCGAGAAGACCCCGAAGCGATGGAAGGCCTACGCCAACGACGACGTGGCCGTAGATCAATGAGATATGCGGTTTAACTCGAAACTCTCTGCGCTGAGAATCAACGTAGAAAGAATCTAGCATCACCTAGCTAAAAAGCCTAGCAATGACCTAGAAACAACTTGCATCACGTAGCGGCTGCGGGAAGACCCCGAAGCGAGGGAAGGCCTACGCCATTGACGAAGTTCCCGTCGATCTACGAGAGGTGCGAAGGCTTAGTTTCAGCGCAAGCTCCTGTCTCTGCAGTTTGGACATCCCTGTCGTGGCTGTGGCTGTCAGTGGTTTAGCTCGAAGCTTTACCCGCTGAGAGTCAACGTAGAAAGAACCTAGCATCACATAGCTATGTAGCGTTCCTTCTAGGAACTAATACATAAAACACATGGATTCAATCAGACGGGTGTCCTCCGCCATTTTATTCCAAACTTCTTCTTCCTTCACCTCCCCCCATATTACACTTCATCTTCTTCCGTGCGCTTATTGCAGACCGCTTCACTCTTCCTGACTTCTTTGATTACACCTCCTGGTGTAATACTTGAATACGTTGCCAATAGAAGCACACTCTCTTTGACCCGAGGCTGCAGTGTACCACACGTTCTTCAATATCCCGCGTTGAGATGCTGTCTTGACAACTTGGAACGATCCGTAATATTATTTAGCATTTGAAGGTGCAACTCCTTTTCTTACAAGAACATAGTCTCCAGGCTGGATGTGTGGTATATCACTGTTGTGCCTTTTATCAAAGTTCCTCTTCATCCGGCGCTTATATGCTTCTTGACCTTCGGCACTTTTCTCTGCTTCACTAAGTTGGAGCTTTTCTAGGAGGCCTAGGTCACGATCTGCAGGCAGTATGGGTGCTGTTCCGGTTGTAGCAAAATGAGGACTGCAGCCTAAACCCGTGGTGTATGAACGGTTGTGGTGCTTCACAGCGGCTTCAAGGCAGCACTTCCAGCCTCCACGAAAGTCTGGATACATCTTCAAAAATTGTTTGATGTCCCGTATGGCCCGTTCTGCTAATCTGTTCGCTGCAGGGTGATACGGAGAAGAATACTTAATAAGTATCCCTCGGTCATTAGCCCATCTTGCTAGCTTGGCACCACGGAAAGCAGGACCGTTATCGCAGACTAGTGTCTTGGTGTGCTTAAAACACGCATCTGTGAGTAGATTGATGACGCTGTTCGCATCTTCTTTCCCTGCTTTAGCCACGATTGTTCTTGTGCATTCGTCAATGGAAAGCAGAAAAGCTTGCGTTCGCATGACTCCTTCCCCCTTCTTCTTAAGCTCTGCAAAGTCTAAATGAACCACTTCAAACGGTACTTTTGAATATTCGGGGTTCGTCATAACATCTGTCGACTGCTTGTACTTCACTTTGTTTACTTGACAAAGATGGCATGTCCGGATATAATTAGTGACGTCCTTTTTCATACCTGGCCATGTGAACCTCATAAGCAATTTCTTGTATGTGCGCCAGAAGCCATCGTGTCCACCTGATCCAGGGGTGTCATGGTAGAGATGAAGAATCTTTTGAACCAGGGTGGGTGGTACATAGTACTTTCCATTAATAAACTGCAGATCTTCTGTACCTTCCCATAGCTTAATATGATCGATCATTTCTGCATTTTCACTGGACCCATGAACAAGCAATCTAGACAGTGCATCAGCGTCGGTTAGAAGCGGGCCAGGACGGTGCGAAACGGTGAAATCAAACTGTTGGAGATAGTTGACCCATCTCGCAATGCGTCCTCTTGGCTGTGCCATATTCAAAAGTTGTGTCAACGCCTGATGGTCCGTGAATAGCATGAACTTAGCCCCTTCAAGGTAAGTTCGGAAATACTGAACTGCTTTAAGACTGCCAGCGCTTCCTTTTCTGTAGTAGAATAATTAAGTTCAGCTGGTTTCAACGTGTAGCTGTAGTATCCCACCACGTAATGCTTCGTTGGATCGGCCTGTTTTGAGGGTTTCTGGTACAAAACTGCACCGGTCGCGTAGTGTGATGCATCCGTATTCAGTACGAAAGGCACAGAAAAGTCTGGTATGCGCAGGATGGGATCCGACGATATTAGCTTTACAAGCTCGCAATAGACAGCTTCACACTCCTCATTCCATTGGAAGGGTGTGTCTTTTTGGGTTAAACGTGTGAGGCACCGTTTCTTCAGTGCGTAGTCCTTGATAAATGCCCTGAAGTGTCCTGCGAGGCCAAGGAAAACACGCAGAGAGTGCACATCATAAGGTTTTGCCAGCTGAGAAATTCTTTCTACTGATTCCCGTTTCGTGCTTTTAGTACATCCGTCAATCACCCTTCCGAGAAATACAACTTTGTCTTCAAAGAAAGCACTTTTCTTGAAATTGACTTTGAGTTGAGATAGACTCAAAGCTTGAAGAACTTTTGAAAGATGACTCCGGTGCTCCTCTTTTGTCTTTGAATACACGATGATGTCATCAATGTAGCCGTTGCAGAATACTCCCAAATAAGGTTTCAGAATATCAGTCATAATTTTCTGGAACCATGCCGGAGAATTTTTCCAACCAAATGGTAGGCGGTTGTACTCAAATAAGTCAAAAGGGGTTATAAATGCGGTGTACTTTTTCGTTTCTTCCGTGAGTGGGATTTGCCAAAACCCCTTGCAAAGGTCTATTCTTGAAAAACAATGGCAACCACCAGTCTCGTCAATGATATCGTCGATCCTCGGCATTGGATAAGGTATCAACTCTGTTTGGTGGTTAAGAGCCCGGTAATCTGTGCAGAGTCTGAATGTTCCATCTTCTTTCGGGGAAATAGTTATGGGAGAAGCAAATGGAGAGACAGAAGGGCGGATAATACCAGCCTCCAACATTTCTTGCAACTCCTTTTTCAGCCAGACCTTTTTATCTCTAGACATGCTGTAAGGAACTCTGCGCACAACTCTTTTGTCACTAAGTTCGAAAGGGACGACGTGAGATTTCATCGCCGGAGGGTAGCTGCCCATGCACGTAAGTTCTGGGTACTTTCGTTTAATGTCCTCATGGTCGAAAATCATCCTTGTTCTGTTAGGCGCCCCATGGAGATCCTCTGGTCCGACGTTGTCCTCAACCATTAGTCTGTCATCCCAATAGATATTTATCTTAAGCTTCTTCATGTCTGGACGGGACAAAAGGAAATCGTAGCTGACGTCAGGAATGGCCAATACGTCAGTGGTAATTGATTGTCCTTGAAATTTAATGGTTAGGGTAATCCACTCGTTATGCGTGCTCACGGAGCCATCGTAGGCTTGCACTCGCAATGCTCTACCAGTATGCAGCCGACCGCCATCCACTCGACTCTTATTGATGATAGAGACAGAAGCCCCACTATCAACAAGGGCCTTCATTTCAGTGCCGTCTACGCTAATGGGGGCGTAAAGTAACGTGGATGATATCAAGTAAATTGTCTCGGTGTAGGTTCTTGCTTGGGGCTTGTCATCGAACGTAATTAGCTCACGTGGAAGCTCTGCCTCGCTTAACGCCGAAAATCGTCCCTCTTCATTGTTCCGCTGGTGAACACTTCCGCGATACTCGTTATGAGGCTCAGATGGCAGAGTGAACGCTTCATTGTTACATTGGTTCAAAAGATCAAGGGCTTGTGTACCACCTTGCTGTTCTCGCGAAGAAAATGTGGTCACTGATGTCTGTATGCATCGCAGAAGTTCATCAAATGATCGTGGATCACTTATTTGTACTTGACTGCGGATGTTGACCGAAAAACCTTGCGTTACCAAAGCCACAACTGCAGACGACGGGAGCCTTGGTTCTGCAGAATGCAGTAGGCGGCGCTTTTCAAGACAGTACTCCAGCAAAGAACCAGACGTGTATGTGAAGTCTAGTGCTGCATCCCATCTTTCTACAGCATTGCCTTGGAAACACGCCAAAAAGTTGCTCTTCCACCTTTCCTAACACATTGGTGCTCCATCGATAAGGTGCAAATCGTACCACTTTCTTGCGATGGCACCCAAATAACGGCGCATGTTCAGAATCTTGGTGTCGTCACTTTTTCACATATTCCTTTCGCATGCATACTCAAAAAACCACATCCAATGACCCGCATTTTCCGAGTCTCCTTCAAAAATGTCAGGTTCTACAACTTCTCGTTGTGGTTTTTCCTGGCTAAGCGACTTGACCAATGATCGCATTATTTCAGCTTGTTGCATCATGCACCATTGTTGTCGCTCAATAGCAGATAAAACGCTGCTCACCTCCCCGGAAGCCGTTTCCTGCTTGAAGGTGCCACGGCGACTGGGTTCCAGAATGAGTTCGCTCAGGGTCTGGAGCTGCAGATTCACTTTCACCGATCCTGTTTGCACGAGGGCTTGACGGCTCATCGAAGCTTCTCGCAGTACCGTGTCCATCAGTCCGTTCGAGCTAACTTCGCGAGGAATGTCCATAGCTGGCTCACCGTGGACTTGGTACCGTGTGAAAACAAGAGGCTCCGATGACGCCTCGTCGATGAAAAAGGTAACCCACATTTGCGGTCTTCGCAAGCTGACGGCTGCGCCAAAATGTAGCGTTCCTTCTAGGAACTAATACATAAAACACATGGATTCAATCAGACGGGTGTCCTCCGCCATTTTATTCCAAACTTCTTCTTCCTTCACCTCCCCCCATATTACACTTCATCTTCTTCCGTGCGCTTATTGCAGACCGCTTCAAGCTATACCTCAGCAACGACCTAGAAGCAACCTAGAAACAACCTGCATCACCTAGATGAGGTATAGAAACAATAGAAGCAAGCAGATTAGTCTACACAGTCGTCCCGTTTCGCTGTTTCAAGCCTTGTGCGGCGTAGTGCAAGCTTCACCAATTATTTTTTTTTATCTCTCTTTCGCTCTATCGCTCTCACGCGCTCACGCGTTGTGCCCCACACCGCGCAGGTACATCCTACTCTCCCGCCCTACTGGGGGCGCTGACTGCCATGTTCTTCGGTGCCACATCCGTCATCGTGGCCTCTGCGTATCTCGTCAGGAGGCACGTGCGGGAAGGGCACGTTTCCCCGGCGTCAACGGAAGTGGTGAGCTCACTTCCGCTGCTGTACTAAACTGCTGTTTTCGCACTTTTCCTTTCTCTCCACGTTACGAAGAGTAACCGGAAGCGGAGAGAAAGGTAAAGCAAAGACATAGGGGATATGTAGGTTACACGCAATTTAGAAGAACTGGTTAACAGCGAGAACACGGTACAAAAACGAGACTGAATCCCATCCTTGCGCTGTTATCCACTCCTTCTAGTATGCATTATGCGCCAACCAGCCCAAATTAACACCTTATTGCGCCCAATTTGAAATGCTACGCGAGGGTAGGAGGAAGGAAACATAAAAATAATCAAGGAAGGAAGAAGCAAAGAGAGAAAGAATGATACGAGCGCACACGTAGCAGCGTTCGCTGCGCATGCAGAGATGGTCGCAAAGCGAGAATTTTGTGAAGTCCGACTCCCTTGTAGTTGTCAAAAACTGAGAAGCTGCTGCCCCATCGGGAAACTGGGAGCAAACGAAACATGGCGTTTGCGTTCCTGACGTACTACTTTTATCGTTCTTTCTTTCTATCTTTCGCATTTGCGTTACGCTCCCTCCCAACTGTTTCCTTCCTCCATGCCGGGAATGGGAGCTTCATTCACGTGCTCAGCAGCGCAACACTTCGCTTGCTACAGACAACAACGATAGTCATGCGTTCATATCCAGGCAACGATGAAATGCGGCAACGTGAAATGACAAGCGACCTCCATAAAAAGATCAGACTGCCACATCACAAACAGCTCATCGCTAACTAGCCCACCATCGAGGGGGCATCAATTATTCGAAAAGGGTGAATACAAACACGCATTGGACGCTATTTACACTGTTTCATATGCATCGATTGTAAGCTTTTCTTTCGTGTGACCTGATGCCCACGCACGTCCTCCCACTTGTTGGCTGCTCTGTCTTTGGTAAGAACTCCGTCGATTCTGCATAAACCATATGTAGGCGTGCTAAATATACCATAATTTGATAGTTTCTTTGCAACTACTCAGTGGCTTGAAGAACAAGCAGGGGAAGAAAAAGTGCGCTTCCATTCCAATGCTCTTTCTTATTCTCAAATGTGTTATTTATTGCTCCAATAATAGAAATTCTGCTCATATTACGCTTCTGTTTCCTATGGATACAAATTTGGCGATATAATAAATCACGCACTCTATGGAAAAAGAAAAGGTGTCCTGTGACTCTTATTTTACACCTGTGATAGTCACATGCGTAGCACTTTCTTTAGAGGATCACACTGACTCTCCTAAAGAGAGTCAATGTAATTCTCTGAGGAGAGTCGATGTGACTCTCTAAATACACATGTGACTCTCACATGCATAAAAAGAGGAGTCACAGTTCTTAGAGTGCAAGGCTACTCTGGATATATTTATCCTGAGCTCTGACTCCTTCACAAATCCATCCAATGGCAACTCTGCGCACACAGACGTTCCTTCGCTCGCGGCACGTTTTAGGTGTCCACTTAGATGCAAAGCCTGGCAAGCGAGTAAGACTACTACGCGAACTGGGCCCGACCTTGTTATCGCGTTCTGCTCTTGAAGGCGAAGCTCAAGCGTCGCCATGTATACAGTTGCGCTTGCACTTTCAGTCGGTGAAGCAATCATTACGCCGAAAGCCCTATAGTCGGTGACAGCCTAAGAATAAATATAAGCTCCGCCCATGAGGCCGCACTGCTCATATTTTGCATGCCTCCGCGCTACAAAGGAAGTAGTTCCCAAATAATGGCAATCATTTTCGCGCATATAAACATCATCTGGCAACACTGCTTTGATAATGAAATAGAGAATGCAAAGCTAGATAGAAAACATTGTGAAGGCACGGAGTTCAGCGTCAGCTTAACAATATATCTGTTGTTTAAATCGCACCCCATGCGACGCTCATCTCGGAGTCCAAGAAGAGGTAATGTACATCTCAAAGTTGACGTTTCTGCGCAGCGCCTATTATGGTATTAAAACAAAGAATACCAGATTTAACGTAAAATTTAGAATAAAGGAATCATTTCTTACCGTTTCACAAAACAAAACAGGGACACTAATCCCATTTAATAAGGTCATTTGTAATTTTTTTCACGAAACTTTCGCCACCAGTTTTCTTCACTGTCTGCTGTAACTGCAGCAACTGTGACTGAAAGCGAAGTATGGCAAAATGGGTTGAGATTGCCTTCGTGAATTTTGACTCTAGCGTTGCCGTAAATACCGCACTGGCGTCTCTTGACGCCTTCGAACGTTCAATTTATTTATTTATTTATTATTTATTACATACCTGCATCGCCCCAGTGCGCATTACAGCAGAGAGGCCCAGACGTGCTGGAGGAGGGGCCCCTACCTTCTATGTATGTGTGGGTCTCCGGTGGCCGTAAGAAAAACAGGAAAATGATATACGCTTCTAAAACAAAACAGTTTATTTGTCAACGTTTCGATCGGAGACCGATCTTTATCAAGGAAAATTGACGAGTCTTCGATGCACTTTTATAGCATCGTCCTCCGATAAGGGAGAGAAAGAAAAGAAAAAGAAATAAATAAAAAATGCAAAAAATAAAAAAAAATTAGTAACCAAAAGACCCCGCGTATACAATCGGACATATAAAAAACATATGCATCCTCGAGAAAAAAGAAAAAAAAGGAAAACATGTAAATGTATATACAGATAATCCCGGTGGACACAATCAGTAAGTACATTCCTTTCGTCCATTGTCAAGCCCCACCTCTCCGGCTCCCCCTTCCTCATTTTTTGGTGAAGCGTAGCGAGGGGGTGAGGCTCCGCAAGAAGGGATAAGCGTTTGAAAAAAGTTTTACGGACTATAAGCTTCACGTTTATTCTAATCAAATTATTACTGCGTAATACATGCATACAGTACACGCGTGAAATGCAAAAAACGCACGTAAGACAAACGCAAGATTGCCAAATATGACATCGTGAAGTATGATGCAACGCCATTCTAAACAAAAGCTTCTTTTTCACTCAATGATAGTTTTAGTGGTGCCACTGCAGTTACGATCACGATCCATGCAATCGAAAGTTCATGTGTCACAGCAGTAGCATGTAGCCCGCATGAATCCGCGGTTTGCAGACAACGATTACCTCGCACGGCGTTTTAAATGCGAATGCATTTCTTAGTCGAGCTATGTCAGGCGCCGTGCGGCGTCCGCGATCTCTCCGCTCCCGCCCCCTCTCCCATAGCAACAGCTGCGAGCGCGCGCGCTCCTCCTCGCCCCTAGCAACCGGAGCAGGTGGTGCGGGCGGATCAGCGGAGAGTGAGTGGAGAGGAGGAGCGCGCTCGGGCGCGAGAGCGCGCTCGCATCGTGGGAGCTCGGCGCAGCTCCCGCGTGTGTGGCAGAGTGTGGGCGAGGGTAGGCGCGTGCTTCGGCGCTTCTCTCGGCGGGCGCCCCACTCTCCCGTTCGCTCGCTCGCAAGCGTATTTAAATGGAGCAGAGCGCGCGCTCTACTCTCTCTCGACCCGTTCGCTGGTCTTTACCCGAAACTGTGACGCCCGCGTGCTTCTCAAAGACCATCTGACCGTGCACTTTACCGACCACAACGCAGTGATCGTGGCCATCAAGTGCAACACAAACAGGTGTTAAATAAATGGTTACCCTACAAATCCCCGTCTCGTCATTCATTATATAATTACTTCGCCGCACACTCACGCCCAAAGAAATGCATTCGCATTTCCTCACGATTCCCTTCGGGGAGGTGGGGTGAATTTTTCATGGAAGGCGTTCGCGCATCGAGCGTGAGACTTACGCGACGGGCACTTCAACCTAGCACATCATTCTGGGCAGGTGGAACTGAATTCCGTCCAGACGACGCAACTGCGCCAATGTGCACACGTCACATAATCACACATGCACCGGATGACCACAATTGTCTTCTTATAATGGACATATCACTGCATATTTTCCACACCTTGATTGTTTACTTTCGCATTGTGTTGCGCTAACGGGTTATGTTGGTCGCTTTCCTTCTCTCACGCTTCGTCCGCACACACGTCGCTCAAAATAGCTACGTTGCGAGCTCCAAGTGACACACATACACGCGCACATGTGGCAACACTACTGCCATGGCTTTTGGGGGGCGGTGAACCGTACACCGACGCGCACATTCCCACTTCACCTCACTGCGCACGAATGAACGCGACGACAATGGCCGATGTGGTGACCATGGTGGTGACCCTCAGACGATATGCTTGGTGTATCCGAGCGACGGAGGCAACACACGCCGTGTTGCAACTTGACGCTGCCGAAACGACGGAACGCGATATAGCGTTGTAAAACACTCCGAGCTACTGCCGCTTCGGTGCATTTCAAACGCGGCACAGTCACAAGTTTCTGCTGCATCGAATGACGACCGACGAGAATGATGCTGAGTACGTACGGATAAAATCAGGAAATAGCTTCTACTGGAAGAAACAAATTCCGCAGGAAATTCGAATTGACGGCTCTTGGTCTCGGTGCAGCGGTACCTCGCCTCTCCTCGCGAACGGTGCCATATTGCATTTTTCATTGGTTCGTCTTAACCGTTACGTCATGGTAATGAGCGGCCCTAATTGGACACGCATAATACAAATGGACAGCGGTACAGTTTACTTTTTATTCTTAGCTTGTCACCGACTGTAGATGCCCCATAAAACAAAATTGACCGTCGGCGACCCGCGGCGTCGGCGTCAAAACAAGAGATACAAAAATATTCATCGCGTGATGGCGTCGCCACATGACGTCACCGATCGTCAAAATTTGTGATGCCATCATAAGACACCGTCGCTTCGTGCAACGTGGGCCGATCACGGAGGCAGTGCGAAACCAGATGAGATGCAGAAAGCATGCCAAGCCTCCGATCCTGGAGGCAGTGCAAAACCACGTTACGTGCAGAAAGCTTTCGGAAGGTAGCGGGGGAGGATCAATACATTGAATGAGAAGAAAAAGATGTTTTTTTTTTTTTTGCGTTCGAGTCGTCTTTGGCGTATAGAGTACAAAGTTCCTGTGAATTTTCTTTTTTTTCTTGCGCAATAACATGCTTCAACGACTACATGTTTTTCGAAAACATCTTCGACGATGTAGTTTACTATGTAATCTAATATGGCAGAACACTAATTTCCCCGTATTCAGAAACGCTCCTCTACTTGAACTTGACTCGCCACCGCCTTCGACGCGTTTCGAACGCGCTGCCTTTAGGCTGTGCCAAGGCAGCACAAACGCGTTTCGAACGCGCTGCCCAAGGCGGTGGCAAGTCAAGTTCAAGTCGAGGAGCGTTTCTAAATACGGGGGTAAGCCGCCCCTTGAACCCCCAGAAAAACAAGAGGCATGTTTCTTAGGCACCCGGCATTATTACAGAATTCCCTGGTCTATACTCTTATATGACCCTGTATCTAGCACCAGGGACACATTCAAGTAATTGAAAGTGGTTAGTGCAACTTAAAAACTAAAATGAACTTTTCCAATGAGCTTGAGACCCACAGATGTGACAACTTTCAACTCTTATATGAAAATATCAAGAAACAGATTTCTTGTAGCATAACAATAACTAGGCAGGCGGGAAAATGTAAATACGCTCGCGAAAACTGTCATCACCTGCCGCGATGGTCATTTCATCATTTGGTCATTTTAAGGCGAAAGCCTTTAAGGCCTCATACTTGCGCCCATCCGTCCGTGCGTGCAAGCTGTGGCCTCTCCCCCTCGCACTCTCTCAGCAATCACGCGATGGCACAGCGGCGCATAGCAACAGTTGCGCGTTGCTCCTTCCAACGCGCTTTGCGCAACTGTTGCGCAACGCGGCGGCGGCGTCCAGCGGCGGCGTCCGTCGGCGGAGTCGAATGGCCACAGGCTTTCGCCGAACACACTTCGTAATTTACAAAGTACCCTTCAATTTTCGTAAGATGTTGGATGACATACCATTCGTGTATTCTCGTACATAAGTTTACCAAGCGCAGTACAATCAAAACTCGGTTGAGATCTATCGTATATAAGAAATTAATTGCATGCAGACGCCCACGCCATGTATCTTTTCGCGCCGTTAGGCCATCCTGTCAGCCCGCGCCAACAATCAGTAATGATATGTCAAAGAAAGCTCATCTATTTCGGTGGCGTCTTTGTACGCGGAAAATCTAAAATTATGTAAATTGTCTGTGCCACACCATCTGCTGGGCATATATGCTTGCATGTTCACGAAATCATGCATATTGTGCGACAATAAGTTTGCGATAAGTGTTAGTATGTCAGTCCCTAGTAGCATGTGTTAATGACTTCTTGTGGACTTGGACCTTTCTGTAAAAATGTTTCACTTAACGTAAATAGTGCTTAGTGATTTGTATATGTTACTGTTCTAGTTGTATCGTCACGGCGCTCAAGTGTTCGCAGCATCGTACGATGGAACAAACGTTTTCCGGCGCCGGCGAGCGTAAGGAAGTGCAGCCCTCGAAGGAGCGCCGGATTTTTTGCGTACGATGCCTTGACGGAAATCTGTTAGTTATAAAAGCTTCTCTTAGAACGATGTTACTGAACGCTGTCAAGGATTGGTTCCGAGGCATCCAGAACTTGTGCTGCTCTTCGGGCCAATGGGGTGCCTATTCTGTCAGGGAGAGCGCGTATCCTGCTTGCGTGATAACAGCACAGCGAAGGACAGAACGACAGCATGTCCTTGGGGCATTGAGATCACTAGCAGGCGGGACGTCAGCATTAGTATGTCCTCGCGTGAATATCGTCAGTAGTAGATTTATTAAATGCGAAGCATTTCTTAGCGAACCTCTGGCACTTTGAGCGTTTCTATCTACGTATCTATCTATCTATTTATCTATCTAGCCGCCTACGTCCGGGTGCTCTCGCGATCGCCTCCTTAACTTAGTGTAGTGCAAAATTGGCATGGGAGGGTAAGATGACTTGACGAATATGACTGTCTGGCCATGACATGAATAACGTGAAAATCCTGTCGAGTACGTCGTCAAACCCTTTCCGCCAGACACGTGTGGCACATACCTGTTTACCACGGACCTCGGTGTACGGGTATGCGCCACAGGTGATTGACAGTTTATATCTAGCAAGGAGCGGCGAGAACAGACATTGGTAATTAAATTCGAGACCGTCAAGAAAAACACGACATTGGCAGCGCTGACCCGACGAATGCAAAGATTAAAAATTACGATCCCAGCAGGAATCGAACCCAAGAATTCAGGGTGGCAGTCAGGTATTCTACCACAGAGCCACGCCAGGTCTAGAAAGTGCTTTGGAAAAATACCCTGTGCAGGCGTAATGTCGGTGCAACGTCAATTGTGGTTGTGGCTCTGGCTATCTAATTTTATAACGAAGCAATAAACACTACATAGGTACTCCTATGATACTGGCGTCATGTCAGGTTAGCGTCTGTGCTTCCAGTGTTGGCTCCGCTTTTATAGCAATCTAATGAACATTACATTTGTATGCCTACGATTTAGCAAGCTATATTGAAGCATTGCTCGACCCCAGATGAATACGCTAACGAAACCTACGCATGATATTCACATCATCGCACCGTAAAATGCGCTTCGTTTCGATAATACAGACGTACGTTCTCTAACGTGAGTGCTGCGTTACGTCACACCATAGGTTACCCTATAAACGCCAGTGCTGTCGACGTGCCTTAAAGCCACTACTATAATTACAAAAACACGTCGATCCACCTCGTAATGCCTTGCTCAAAGCCAAAAAATGCAGCATAGAACTACTGGCTGACTGCTTCGCATGATACCGATTCCCACGAGGCGTGGGATCTGCCGAATTTGTTTATTAATTAATTAATTAATTCATTCATTCATTCATTCATTTATTTATTTATTTATTTATTTATTTATTTATTTATTTATTTATTTATTTATTTATTTACAAATACTGCTGTCTTGATTTCGAGACTTAGCAAGAGTGGGTACAAATTTTAGTGCAGACAACAAAAGGACAAGCGCTACGATACTCGAAACAGATGAACGTGTGGTATTGTTACATAACAACTCTTTTGATAAGTGGGTACAGATATTAGTATAAACAACAAAATAACAAACGCTAATGATATATAAAACAGATTAACAGCTAGGTGTTACGGTTAGGTAGTTGCTCAACGAACTTTTCATAAGGCAATGCACGAAGCGAACCATCCAAGTTGTTCCACATTTCAACTGTGAGTGTAAAAAATGAAAATTCAAAACAGTCGATGTGTGTCCTGAAGGGAAGGATGTTTAGTATGTGGGTTTGTCTAGTGGCGCTTGCGCTAGCAGATATGAATCAGAAGGGTGCCTGAGCGTTGGATGACACGTGAGCGATCTTGTACCACAAAATTATATCTTCATGCCTGTTACAGTGATTAGATGTGAGCACGTGATGAAGGTGAAAAGCTACGATCGCAACGACCGTAGATTAATCTAACTGCTTTTTTGAGGAATTGATTCTAAGTGCTCAATAAAAATATCCGTAAACAGGGGGTGTGTGCTCGAGCCGACGTTTGGGCAAGTGGATTTGTCTTCTTCAAGGCTGGAACTGATTGGAAAAAGACAAGGTCACTTGTCGAAACGTCGGCTCCAGCACACACACCCTTTTTACGGATTTTTTTTTTTTTCATCGAAAGCTTCCACCTTCCCCTTCTGCCGTCTTTTAAATGCTCATGTGTCACACGTGAGGTGAGGGGACCAGATGCCACGCTTTGCGGTAAACCATGCACCAGCTGTCCATGAGTGCGCTACTGCGGTGGTGAGGTCCATGCGACATCCGATGCCGTGTCAACACCTTTGCGTTTTATTGGCTTTGTACGTATACATGTCAAGGCGTTCCAGTCTGTCCTTACATGTGCTTCTGTGAAGTTTTTTTTTTTTTTAATCTCCTTCTCTACTCTCTCTCCGATCCCTGTTTTCCTTACCACGTGCATGCAGGGTAGGAAACCGCTTACTGGTACCAGGTTAACCTCCCTGACTTTCATTTTCATCTATTTCTCTTTCTTTGCACAAGTCACGCGTAGGGTAGTTTGGCGGCGGTAGACTAAAGAGCAGACTAAAATTTTAGTGAGAGCTAGACGGTACGCCATTAGTACCTTAGACGATGCCATAACGGTGCGCGTGCCCCTAAATTTACCAGTATTTATTTTCTTGTTCACAGCTTTTTATAATAAGCAGATCTCTATTTTAATCAACAAGTGCAATTATGTTGTCGCGAGGTAAGGGAAACGTGCGACGGCTTGTCTTCGGCAGATCTATTATTGCGTGTTTGTCTACTTCGGCCGCATTGTTCTGCTTTGCTTCACTGGGGAACTTTTTCGCTTGCAGTTGCGACCAAGACAAAAGCCACGCGGTCCCTCATGCATTTGCCTGAGAGGACTGGAAGCCGAAGGCGATCTTCTCAGTGGCTTCGATTGATTTCCCCGCCCGTCAGCTTTCTGCCCGTGATTTTGCACTGCTTCCGGGATCGGCGGAATTGGAAGCTTTGTGCACCTCACGTGGTTTTGCAATGCCTCCGTGATCGGCCCACCTTGGAGCAAGCGACTATGTCATGTGATGACGTCATCATGTGACGTAACGCGATATGAGATCATCGTGGCGCCAATATGCCATCACGAATTTTGGCAACCTGCGACGCCATGGCATCATAGGGTGACACCATCGCATGATAGTTTTTTGCATCCCTCGTGTTTACGCCGCCGACGGTCACTTGTCACATTTGATGAGACATCTGAGGCTTTTGTCTTAGTAAAATGCTGTTCTCTAAGTTCAGTGGCTCCGTTGTGTCATTTTTTTTTCTGTAGTTCTTGTCCTATGCACCGAGGACCATTGGTTAGCATCGATTCTGTCACTAGATACACGCCCGACAACTGATGTAAACTTTCGGGCACTCAGCAAACGCCCAATTAGCTAGCAAAACTTACCGAAAGCCTACGAAGCTTTCTGTAACAAGATAGCGTGGGAGTAACGACGCAATCAGAGCGAGACCCTCGCATCCTCAAGCTGGTGGTTTAACTACGATACTCATCACACGCGGTGCCTCAAACGTCTAAGACTACGCAATATATAGTAACATAGTTTTCTGCTCTTTATGCAACAGCTGCGAGGAGCATCTACCCCGCGCGAGCATGGACAAATAACTTCCGCCTCGCGTAGGAAGTAAGTTCCGCGATGCGAGAGGAAGGACACGATCACAGCTTACACAGTTAGGTAGTTGGGTAGTTGCAGTTTTCCCATTGTTACAAAGCAGGCCTACTTGTTGTTCCAATATTCTCTCTTCCTGCTGCTTGCACAGCGGGGCAGCACGCCATTCTTTCGCGCGAAGAAACTTTTCCGCGCAGAGAGTGTGTGGTCCGGCGAACCATGACGCCCTGAATGCACGGCGCAGAGACGTCCGTTCGTTTATCTCGCGTAGTACGCTCACGTTAGCGAAGAGACACTGCTGTCATGGAGGGCGAGGGTTCACCGTTCGCTGCGCTCCTACTGTCCTGTGTGTGCCTCCCTTTTCTAACCGTTCCGGAACAGAAAGCTCTTCGCTTCGTCTGTGTAGCTCGTCGGAGAAAGGACGGCGGTGTTCGTTTACTCGTCAGTCACGCGATAAGCGCGGTGTCCTATGGGATGCTGTGGGACGCAATGAAGGTTGGGTATCCTTTTTTTTCCTCTTTTCCTTTCTTCTTCACCTTTATTGCCCCTCTGTAGAAGAAGCAGAACTTGGGCGAAGATATATTCCGGTCTGCGTTGGCGTAAGCGTTCGGTAGGCATTCCCAAGTCGGGAACAAACTGCTTAGTGGATACGTGTGGTAACAGTTGCTTTAGAACACACATTTCTGCACACACTCCTAGACGATATTTTTTTTTTCACACTCATGATTTCGAAGATGTAACCACGTTTTTTTTTGCTGCGTACTGTTCAATCTGTGGCGAAAGGAGCTACTGTGTCACGACGTTTGACCTACACGTAGCTACGGAAAGGGACGACGAAAGAATTTTAACAGCAGAGCTATTTAAGCCGAGCGTTAGTCCGTCCATCGCGAACAAAAAACTCCGCGAAGCGATGACGTCACCGCACTTTGCATGGCAAGAGCTGGCACAGTTGTGCACAGCTTCGCGCCTGCTTCGCGAGCCCAGACACAGCTCCACCGAGCTCCGGCCAGCTGCGCTCGACTGCTCTAGCGCTGTGAAGTCACCGCGGCGCACCTGAGCCCGTATTCTCAAACGATCGCGAAAGGCGATAGTATCGCATTCGGTGACGTAGAATCTAATGCGTTCGATAACTGAAGAAACACTTGCCTGTGACGTCGCTGTTGCACTAGCCGTTGGTGTTACGAATGTCTCACAACACAGGAGTGAGCGTACCGTACGAGCACAGAGCGACCCTAGTGCGGCATTTTCGAGCGTATGCTGGCTTTTACGCAGTGGCCAGGTTTGGCTGTGGCTGTTTCATATGTAAGACGCGTTGAAAGTGCTGTCAACGTGTTTTTGTAAAATTGTTTAAAGCGCAGTAAACTTTTAAAGAATGAAAGTTTGGGTGAAATGTATTTTCGTTGAGAGTTTAACACGGCGTACTTAGAGAGTTTAGCTGTAGTGTGCCGCTGTAGCGGCACCGTCCCAACATCTCAACATGTAGCCGGTGCGCGATAATGCACGCGAGCAACGCACGGTTCATGTTCCTCGAACGTTCCAACCACGAAAAAACACGCGCTGGCTAAAGACGAGTACTGAAAACACCCCACGATAATGCTCGCTGAAAGCTTCAGCGTAAGAAATGCTGCGCACATCCACCGAGGATCGAATACTAGAAGCTACCGTCTACGTCACTGAAATGCTAGACTTCACCACCAACCGACGGTGATATGGTGTGTTCGTTTATTCCAGTCATGTCAGGAGCGCCGTAGAGCACCGTCACGTCGACGGAAATACTAGATGTCGACCTCACTTTTCCGGTTTTGCTCACTAGCCAACCAGCGCGCACCAAAGGCGATGCTTTTGCGATTGTCGCCTTTTGCGATCGTTTGAGAATACGACCCCTGCGCTTGGCTCCGCCCACCCGCCTCCATACAGCGCACGACCGCTCTGCTCTGCCAGTCGTGACGAGACGATTAGCCTAGCTTGCCGGGCCGCCTTTGACGCTATCGCGGAAGATGAGTTTACATTAACTTTGCTCAACGTGAGGTCGCGGCACAGCCACGACGCGGACGTTAACCACGACGAACTGCTGCCGAGGGCTACATTGATGTGCTTTACCGAGGCGTGGAACATCAGCATGCAGGTCGACGATTGAAAACTTTGGCATAACCTCAATACGCCAGGACGAACAATTTGCCGATCAGCTCATTTGTGTCATTAGCCTTGCGCCACCAGTGCGAGCTACGTCCCGCCTTTTCTTTTTTCTTTTTTTAATGCGCAGGCGAGGCTAACCACCGCATACCGAAACAAGCCTCGACGTGAACTGCACCCTTCACACGATCGAGTTTGGCCCAGCACTGCTCGGTGGAAAATGACGCAGCACTTCTCAATATTCTCCAAAAATGACGCCGACTATCGCGCATACGAATTTCCCATATGCATATGTGCCGAAGGGCGGATGTACCATCGACTGCCTTGAGTAAATGTGGACAGCCGCGTCAAGGGATGCTCTACAGAATCAGGGGCGGCGCCAGAACTTTTTGACAGCGCAAATGTAAGGTCATGATGATGTCACATGGATGACGTCACATGACATTGAGGTCATGGGACTTTAGATGTGCCGTCGGCTCACATACATGCGCTTGAGTATCACGTAAATTTCGACCGACTATTATTACTTGTTTTTTTAACACGAAAGTGTTATATGCCGGGGTCCCCCGAGACTTTCATGACGTATTTCCGTCACGGAAATACGTCAGCAAATATGAACACCATCAGAAGGCAAAGAAAAAAAGCTAAAAATACGTTCCGTTGACAGGGGTCAAACCCACGAGCTGCCAGTTTGATGGCTGGCGGGCGTTTAGCCCATTGAGCTACCGCCAAACGCATAACGGGGGCTACATGGACGCGCCTTTTAGCTTTCACACTTTCCTCTCACTGTGCTCTTGGATGGATGGATGGATGCTATGAGCGTCCCCTTTATAACGAGGTGGTGATATGTGTGCCACCTGGCTCGAAAAAAACAACTTCGGTGCCTCCGCTATTTGGCGCGTTTCAAATAGCGGAAGCGTAATTTCGTCAACGTTTTAACACACCGCAAGGTGGCGGCTTCAGCCCAAATCTCGCTCATAGCATCCATCCACATCGAAAAATACCTCTCCGACAACCGCCTGGCTGTCTCACCGCGATCACCGCTGGCCCTGTGAGAATTAACGGCCAGGCAGGAGGGAACACACGACGCTCATCGCGTTTCTCTTCGCGTTTCACGAAGCTTTCAAGGAGTGCATTTCGAGTATCGGTGTTTACTACGTGCTTGTTGATGCTGTCTTTGCGCGGGATTCCCATATGCGGTGTCCAGGTATATCTTGACAAACTCAGCTACCGCAAGGGTTAAATCGTGATTATGGGCGTTAGTCGTCGGTACGGAGATGTGCCACTAGGCGTCAACGTGGGTGCGTCCACACCAAGCGGTGCTGTATCTGCCAAACAACAGACATTGTACACGCTCTCATATGCCAATGCGCTATAAACAATCAACTACTTCTGTGACGACACGTTTCGCTTTCGTGTTATACCGATTCCTATGACAGAGGGATCGACCATATTTTTGGCTCTTTGTATCATTCATGTTGGCGCTGCCCGCTCGCGATGTCTCGCCAAATCTCGAAATTTCTTGGCTTCATGAGCCTTAGAAGGCTTTTCGTCTTAACCCTTAAACGCCCAGGTTCCAATTGAAACCATGAATTTTGTAGACCAGTCGGCAACCAAGTTATAAAATAATGTGGTTCTTTTGCTACATCTCATATTCAGCATCTGCTCTACATGTTCTGAAAACCGGGTAGATTCAAGAAATGGAGGCGACATTTGAACTAAGAAATAACCGCATCGCTTGCGCTGTACCCGTAATTCGCTGAGCAATAGCTTCCTTTGCCGGACAGCTGCAAGGTGCTTACATTAGTTTTCTACAAAAAAAATTTGAACTTTGGCTGCTGGGTGTTATGCTGTTCCTTCAAAATAAATTTGTAAGTAAAATATCAATCAATAATAATAATAACTTATATGATAGTAGAAAATTAATTCAGCCACAAATACATCTTGACTGAAAAGCGTGAGTGCACTTTTTATTCATTTCTTTGCACTACCATTGCCATGGAGATCTCAAACTGTAAAGGCCACTTGCTTAATTAAGCATAATTAATTTAGGTCTGAAAGGGTTAATAATGCGTACGCATTACACAAACGTTTTACGTGCGAAGCACTTTCGGGGCCCGGTTGGTCGTCCATCCACTTTCTTATGTCGCATGGTCACGCAGTGGTCGATACAGTCAATAAAGGCCTACAACATGTCTAACAATGCTGAAAACCAGTGGAAAATTAACTAGTATGATCTAAAACAACATAAATCACATAAATAACCAAGAATTAATACCGATATGTTATCGAAAGTCGCGGAAAACGCTTTTGAAGCACCAGGCTCATACCCGCGCCGTGCAAGAGAGGGCGCCACCACCTCGGCAAGCGGTGTCCAGGTAATCGCTGGGTTGCCCGCGTAGTACGCACTTCCTCACGTTTCACGATAGTGGAGCTGCACTAAGAGCGGGACTTACAACTACAACAAGACGGAAGAAGGATATTACACAAAGAGGGACATTAGCTCAGAAAACTTAGCGCTGGATTTATAACTGCAATAAGACCCACACAAGAACGACATTAACGCTACATTAACCGCAGAATTTTTAACACGAAAGTGTTTTATGCCGGGGTGCTACACGGCTCCACTGACGTATTTCCGTCACGGATATTACGTTGTAAAATATACACTAACAGACGGCAAAGAAAAACAAACTAGAAGAAATAGTTCCGTAGCCGGGAGTCGAACCCACGACCCCTCGTTCCGCAGAGCGCAGCGCTAACCCCTCGACCACAGAGCGTACGTTCTCCAGCTTAATAACGTCAAGCTATTTATATACACCATTTACCGTTCGCGGTACTCGGAGCTCCGTGGCTTCAGCGTGTTATTGTTATCACTAGCGAGATGGCGCGAAGAGCGCGCAGGGCGCGCTTTAAAGGTCGTCGCCCCGCGCGTCGCGATGCGAGCGAGCTTCTACAGGGGGTGCCTCTCGTGCGCGCGCGTTTACCTCGTGATGGTGGCGGTTTGTACCTCTTGTACTTTCAACGCAAGTTATCGTTGGTGTTAAAGGAGAGCGCGAAGGTCTCTTCGCTCGCTGCAGCGGCCGCGTTTCCGAAAGGAGTGCGCTGCTCACACGCCACGAAGTAACAGTTGTTAGTTCGCGCTCGTCCAGTGTATGTTCTTTTCGTGCGTCCTTTCTGCTTTAGAGCGCGCTGCAAGTTACGAGCTGCTTGCCGCGTTCTTCGCGAGACATTACAATTTGCTGCTATAGCATTCAATACTTTCCCCTTGTGGCGAAATCATGCAGAATAAACGCTCACCTATCCCTGTGAAGACATGTTTCATTTTCGTGTTACATCGATTCCTATGAAAGGGGGATCAGCCGTGCTTTTTTTTTCTTGATCATGGTATTTATTAAAATGCGTATTGAAAAAAAATTAAAGCCACTGCCGCGCCTGTGAAATCTGAGTAAAGAGCGGAGCTGGAAAGCAAGCGCCGCCACCTGGTGGATGCAGATTGAGTTCTTTCTTCATCTTCTTTCTTCTTTATTTATTTATCTCTTTGTATTTCGCTTCACACTTGCATGCTTTTTTTAACGCTTGCACTCAACATTTTACGTGCGCTTACACTTCGGATTGGTGAAAGAATTGTATCTTGCACAGAGTCATGCTTGAACGACTACACAACATTAGATATCTAGCTACACCTTAATTATTATGGCACACTGGCACAACGAACTTTGCTGCCCGATACTCCGATACTCAGCGTTACCAATTCGCCATCGGCCCAATTTCTTTTACGTTACGGACGGAGGGGGAACGGACGAATTTACACGGGAAGGATACCTAGCAGCATACCTTCCTAAACATGCGGGGAATTGGACCTTCATCCATGTGCTTAGCAGCGCGACACTTTATTTCCTACAGGCTAAGACGATGGTCATGCGTTCATATTCAGGCAACGGTGAAATCTGCCAACGTGAAACTACAAGTGACCTCGACACGAGATCAGATTGCCGCATCACAAACGGCTGAGTGCCAACAAGCCCATGATCGAGAGAGCATCAGTTACTGAGACCGGTGCATCACAAGTGCGCGTACTAAGTAGCCGCCGCGACTTTGAATCTGTAACGCATGAAGCTTCGCCAATGAAGACATCGATCAGGAATACTACGGACCCTATTACAAAAATTACACCATCTCCCGCTAAAGGGGACCATGAGGCGATGCGAAGCCGGAGCACTTGCACGATCGCGTTCCGTTGGCGATCGTTGGGCATGCTACCGACCTCGCGTCGTGGAACGCGAAGAGGGACGCTACGCGCGTCGTATCTTCCATCTAGCCTGGCAGTTCTCACAGGGCGAGCGGGGAACGCGGTCGACAGGCGGGCGAGAAGGGGGCGGCGTAGGAGAGGAGAGAGAAGGGGAGGGGACGCGCATGCGCTCGAGCTCACCGTGGCGTTGCGCAGGAGAGAATTTCGGCATGTCTAGCCCGCGTTTCAGAGGAAGAGTGGAAAGGGGGAGGGGAGAGCGGTATGGGAGAGGGAAAGTGGAGAGAAGAATTGGGAAGGGGAGAGGGTGAGTGGAGAGGAGGTGTGTGGAGAGGGTATGCGCATGCGCAGTAAGGGTGGTCACGCCGCACACCACCACCACCGGATTGAGCTCCGCCTTAAAGGGCCTCTCACCAGGTTTGACAATTTTGAGCTAACGAGCGCAATGCATGCACTGGGCGTTCACGATCACGTCTGCCAAAATTTGCAACGCTACGCGCCGCGGAAATCGGTCAAATTTCAAGGTGAAGGCTGCTTGCCCTTCCTCTCGCGGGCGCGCGCTTTAGAGAATGAGGGGATGACGTACACGGGAAAATGGCCCTACATAGATGGTAGTGCTGTGACGTCGCTCCTCTACGTAGACGGCTGTGCTCTGACGTCGCCAACAGTAGCACGTGACACTGCGATAATTATTTGACACGACATGTGTAGTTTGTGTAATTTGTTGCTTGAATAGATTAATAAAACTTGAGAGAAATAATGAGACACACAAAGGGAATGTGCGCGTCTTTTTCTTTTTTTTTTTGTGAATTGAAGCGAGATGCGGGGCTAATGCGCCACCGTTTCCCATGCGTTCGTGTCCCCGCGGTTAGAGCATCGAGCAGACGCCAGCCCTGGAAACAAAAGTAATGTTCTGGCGCGTTCGAGCACTCATTATGCTCATTTATTCTACCGCGTCCAACTAAACGTTAAGGCGGCACTGGCTCATGATACCGCCACTCGTGCCCGTACAAATGTCGCAACTGTTATGCCCCCGTCCCGCAGAAACAGGCAGTACACCACAGAGAACGCCGACACAACGCCCACGGCCGCTACATAAAAAAAAAAAAGGTAGCGGCCGTGCAACGCCACTCGCGTGCTCGGGCTGGCTCGGCACGTCATGCGCACGTGACCATGCATGCGCATGACGTGTCCATGCGTATGTGTCAAGTGAAGAGGGCAGGGAAGGGATTTGGCTTGCGAAGGCTACACGGGGCGAGTGGCAAGGGTATGAAACTCGCCTCCTCGCATCATGGTTTCGCGCCGCTACAAATTATTGTTTTTCTCAGCTCGTAATGAACCGATTTGAAACATTCTTGCGGCATACTGCTCTTCATTCGGCACACAACAACTTCCAGCGTCTAACTAAAATTTGCTATGTGGCCTGGTGAGGGGCCCTTTAAGATACTTCGCATCTAAAAATTTGGAGAGCTGTCCCTACGATGAAGCGCACCGCACCCTCCACAAAGGAAAGTTTATTGCACCAATACACGCAAGCGCGAAAGGCGCTTATAAACTAAATACCACTCAGAGCACCTAGAAAATGTACTGCTGACTTATTCACGCAGGGCGGTGTGCGCGCTGATATGGGGTCTTCTCTTATTACGCGATGTAAAGCACTAGTGGAAATTACAAATAACTGAAAAATATTAGTGTAATTTAATACAATAGAACAACATCGACCATCTACCCGAGGCCCAAAGTTGTGATGACCGTTCGACTCTTATACAAATTCTTCAATAAACACAAATTTTGTGGGGTAACACCGCACAGATAGACGGGAAAATGCACATAAACGCAGCGAGAACTGTTTCCTCCACCTGCCGCAATTGCCATTTCACAGTTTGGTCGTTTCTGTAAGATCTTCGATGAGACAACGTAGTATGCGTACGTTGTGTCATCGCACACAACGCACGTGTAAGCGTGCGTTGTGCCATCGCTGAACAAGGTTACCAAGTGCGGCACCATTCAAAACTACGGCTGAGATATATCTTCTATAAGAAAGTATTTGCACGCACGCACACACGGACACGATCTATCATTCGGCGCCGTTGAGCCATCCTGACAGTAAAGGCTTGGCCACGCTAGCAGGAAGCCTGCCGTAACGGCGCGCCCGTGCCCTGTACCAGCGCCTCTATTTATTCAATACCAGCCTGCGCCCGATCCAGCCGTTCACCGCTCTCTCCTCAAACCCCTTCCTACTCTCACCCGTCGGCTAGCCTTCGCGTCTGCTTTGCGTTCGTGGGGCAGAGCACCCTATATGGCGCTGCGCCGTGCTCCCGACCGGGCTGCAGAAATTAGGCGCCTTTTCCTCTTCAAACCACTACCACCACCACCATCTTATTGGGCGCGAGGCCCACCACTGGAGAAGCGGGCGCTGCAGTCGTTGTGACGTGCAGGGTTAGATCACGCGATATCACATCACTCTGGCAAAGGGAAGTGGTCGGTTGAATGCGTTGTTTTAAAGACGATAGTCTTTCTTGGGGAACTTAAACGCAGAAATTTTTTGTCTGTCTTTCTGTCTTTCTGTTTGTCGGCACGTCACTCGATTCAGCCACCCCGCCAAAGTTGAACCACTTGCCCAAGGGCCAGCCATCTTGAACGGATGGCCCTTGGGCAAGTGACAAACACTAAAAAGACGTTTCGGCTACCGTACGGTAGCCGAAACGTCTTTTTAGTGTTTATAAAACCTTTCGTTTGGTCGGAGTTATTTCGTTTCGTTTCTTCTTCATGCTCCTTCCAGACCAGACGATGCTTCGTCAAACCATCGATTTCGGCATTATGAAGAGCGTAACATTTTTTCAGTGCAGGTATCTTGCACTTCGTATGGTCAGTGACGAAGCCACCGCAGTATTTTACTGATTTCATCGAAGGGAAGTGCAACGAGAATAATAATACGGGAGGCGCGAAAGCGACTGCAGGCTGTGCAGGAGAGGGCTGGCGGAGCAATCCAACCTTGCACGTCACAGGGATGCCTCATCATGGTGGTACCACGGCATGTCCTCGCGCCTAATAGGTGGTGCCTCACAACGGAAGTCAGGTGAGGTAGTTCTTTGTTCAGTTGTGTTAAGATCCGTGGGGCAGCGTGTTGCATCCGTCATGAACAATATGTTGGCTGAAACACTGGCTCTCTAAGAGACACGGTGTTTGCAGATGGCGCGTCTCTGTTCGTGGCACTATGCGGGCTACCAACGGGGACAATTCACTGCGACGGTGCTGCATGCGCTGCCTTTAACGTGTGCCACACGAGCATTCTGAAGTGCCGGTGGCATTGCTTCGAGTCACAAAGGAAGGAGCACGAAGGCACAAATCTCGCACCACGACCACATTGGTCGCACCACGACCACTCCTTGAACTAAGGTAGACGAACGCTTTCGAAAATTAAGGACTAAATTAGATGAACTACAAAACGCGATGCCCCGCCACCAAGACCTGCCCATGTCTGCGAGGTCATACTCAGAAGATTACGAACAATAAACTTCACAAGAACCCCCAGTGCTTCACAAGATGTACCCGACTAAATAATCTGACCCCAACTGCGACTAGTGCCAAGCGCCATTAAAGGGGTAATGAAGCACCCCTTGGGCTCGTTGAAAAAACACATCCTGCGGAGAGCTGACACGCTTATGAACTGCTCTGCCAAATATTACAGTCGTGCGCGCCGCCTAATGGCCACAAGCGGAGCGCGAAGTTGCCGTTTCCCCAGGCACCCTCTTTTCAAAGAGAGGCCGGTTCTCACTCTCGTCGGTGGGCGGGGCGTCTGTCCGTTTACGTCGCGGATCTGTCAGTTTACGTCGCAAGGGACATAGCATGCTTATTGGCCGATAGCCGACGTAAATCGAGAGCGGCGTTTGGATCAGATGCGCTTCTTGCCGCGGGGTGCCGCCACTTGCCGGCGTCGCACTCCTGAGTACATGGTAGCCGCACTCGCCCAAGCGAATCACAGCGGGAGAGCGATCGCGTTTCATGACGCGCGCTGACGTAACTTCTTTCCCCCATGCCATCCCTCCCTGTCTAGCTTCCAGTGCGCTCGTCGGCACGAGAAAAGAGAGAAAGCGCTGAGAGCGTGCGCCAAACCCCCGTAACTCCGCTGATTCTTGACGGATTCGAGAAATTTTTGCGGCAATCGATTCTGGAGGCAGTACACTCCGATACTGAGGTCATTAGATCATTACTTGGAAAAGTGGTTCATGACCCCTTTAACGACGGAGCATATCCTGTGGGAATGCCCAATTCACGAATCAAGCCAAGCTGCTTTAATAACGAGAGCCCAACGTACGCTGTCCTACCTACAGCAAGACATGAAGGAAACTACCCACAGGATACTCGAAGATCCACTCATCAGAGCCAGGCTGAATATATGGTGCAATGCCTTGCGCATGACGGTCATCCCCTGCCCAGCAATAACGAGCAAACGCTCACCGGTTTGAGAAAATCATCTTTTTATTCTTTTTTCTCTTCCTCTCTCTCTTTTGATACCATGGTGCTGAAGCTATCACGCGAGAGTACATTGTATATAGACTGATAAAGTTTTCAATAAATCAATCCCATTGTGGAGCGAGCATTTGCAATGGCATTGAACAAAAAAATTCCCCCACCTCCCCGAAGGGAATCGTGAGGAAATGCGAATGCATTTCTTGCGCCGAGAGTACACGGCGTAGTAATTGCCTTGAGAGGCGCCCAGCCATGAGGCGCGCGCTTCACTCCATTTATATATACGTGCGAGCGAGCGGACGGGAGAGTGGGGCGCAGGGAGAAGAGAGAGCGAACGGCGAGAGAAGGAGCGGCGAAGCACTGCACCTACCTTCTCCTACACTCTCTCCACACACGCGGGAGCTCCATCGAGCTCCCGCGATGCGAGCGCCCTCACACGCCAGAGCGCGCTCCTCCTCTCCACTCACTCTCCGCTACTCCGCCCGCACCACCTGCTCCGGCTGCTAGGGGCGAGGATAAGCGCGCGCGCCCGCAGCTTTTGCTATGAGAGCGGAGAGATAACACCTGCCGGCGCGCGGACACCGACAGACGCCTGACATGCCCCGACTAAGAAATGCATTAGCATTTAAAATTGGCCACGTATCTGCGTGCTCCGCTGCAAATGTCGTCGAAAGACGATAGTCTTCTGCCGTCCGTACTACATGAGTCCTGGTCTCATCCGCGGCCACCCGTGATGCTGTTCTCGTACCAATTTTTTCATCAAGCGGCCATTTATGTTTCGCCTTGCCTCAGACAGCGCCTCCTCCATGTTGAATCGGCCGCATCTGGTTGGCACTGATAAAATAGAGAAGGCGCTGCGTGATATATGGACGCCATCTGGCAGTGGCGTCGGGAAACATGAGCTTGTGCTGAACCGAGGGCCACTCCCCACCATATCGTCGTCAGAGAGTTTTTTCGTGCATAGCGTTGCATTTTCAGCGCAGCCTAAGAAACATTAGGGTCTTTAGGATTACGTATCTGTGTATTTTCTAGTAAAGGAACACACCACCTAATACTTACGTAGTGATGTTGCGCCTCAGACATGCGTAATATTTGCTTTTTGATCGACAATGCTCACAAGTATGAACGCAGCTACCAGTTCAAGATGGCTGGGCGTTCAGCAAGTGCTTAAACTTTGGCCGGGTGGCTGAATCGTGTCAGACAGACCAAAACTTCTGCGTTCAAGTATCCTAAGAAAGACTCTTGTCTTTAGAAGAAAGAATGCGTTGCCTGTACCATGGAACGTCGGCAGCGCAAAATGTGTCCAAAGTGAACAGCAAGCTCGCCTGTGCTACACTCACGTGACACGTTCTAACCTTGCGCACCATAGAGTTATTACAGACTCTAGAGGAAAAGCTCCCCATAGGGTCGATGCATTAGAATCTGCGATCACAAGGGTGCTGTGATAGCCGCTATTTACACTGTGGTGCGAGCGTTACGAGCCCCTGAGACGCGTGCTTGACTTGACGGTGGTATTCAGTTTTCACTGTAATTATTTAAAGTGAGCTTACGTAAAGTAGCGCGGCAAGTACGTGTCAACAGAAAGTACTTACGACCAAGCGCTGCGACTCCACGTTACAATGAAGAATTGCCCCATTTTGAATAAAACTGTTTTTCAAGTGAATTATACTTAGGCGCGCTTTACGCTCCCGTGAAATTTAGCCCAGTTTAGGTTTCTGGATTTGGCTCTTTTAGAGAAAAAATATGCCACAGCTTGACGTGTGCGAGCAAAACCTGGCAAAACCACCTGCGAATGGCCACCTGAGACCGCCAAACGGCGGCGGCAAGCGGCCGAGCCGCCAAGTGGCCAGGCCTTTCTTGTATGTGACTGTAGCACGGAGCTATTACCTGCGGAGCTGTTTTTAAGCTCGAGCTTCGTTACGAGGTATTAACAAAAACTATCACCACCATCAACGGTCTCTGCCTTATATGGCATCGCGCGTAGCACATGGCAGAGCGGTGCCAAGCACTCGCAACGCAGTAACTCGGCCGGCGCCCGTTCTCTTCGTCCTCTTTTGATTCGCTCCCAGAACATGTGCACCCGGCGCGCGCTCTCCCACTGCGCCGATTTGTCCGGCGAGAGATGAAATAACGCGGATTGGCGAGAGAACCAGTACAGAGTGAGAGAGAAAGAGAGAGAAATACAAAGAGAGGAAGGATGAGAAGAAGGACAAAAAAGAAAGGCAGAGCAAGAAATGGAGAGAGAGAGACGCACACACACAAAAAAGAGAAAAAAACACAGCAAGGTAGCAAGAGAAAGAAAGAAAGAAAGTGGTGAAAAGAAAGAGGAAGCAAGAAATAGAGACATAGAAAAATAAAGGTAAGAAAGAGAAAAAAATATGGAAAGAGCGCGAAAGAAAGAAACAGAGAGAGAGAGAGAGGAAGAAAGAAATAGAAAAATAAAGGGAAACAAAGGAGACAACGAGGCGATGCGAAGCCGGAGCACTTGCACGATCGCGTTCCGTTGACGTTCGTTGGGCATGCTACCGACCTCGCGTCGTGGAACGCTAAGAGGAACGCTACGCGCGTCTTGTGTTCCCTCTAGCCTGGCCGTTATTTCTCACAGGGCGAGCGGGGAACGCGGTTGACAGGCATGCGAGGGGGGGCAGCGTAGAAGAGGAGAGAGAGGGGGAGGGGACGTGCATGCGCTGGTGCTCATCGCGGCGTTGCGCAGGAGAGAATTTCGGCATGTCTAGCCCGCGTTTCAGAGGAAGAGTGGAAAGGGGGAGGGGAGAGGTTAAGTGGAGAGGGGTATGGGAGAGGGGGAGGGAAGAGAGAGTGGAGAGGGGAAGAGGACAGGAGGAATGGTGAGGGGGTGGAGAGGAGGTGTGTGGAGAGGGTATGCGCATGCGCAGTAAGGGTGGTCACGCCGCACACCACCACCACCACCATCACCACCGGATTGGACTCAGCCATAAGATACTTCGTATCTAAAATAAAGGGAAACAAGGAAGGCCGACCAGCTCTGCTCTTTCTACAGAATTGGCGGCGTACTCGTAGCGAGAATTCTTGCGAAATGGCACGTGCAAATGCGACCACGAACTCTGATATTCCAGCACTATTTCGAAAAAAATAATTGATATATTATCCGGGTAAATGTTTGCGTTTACCTTGCTCGCATTTCAGTGTGTGCCTTGCCGCGCCGTACGCGTAATTCGTTATATTTATCATTTGCATAAGGGGCTCCGCAGTTAACAGTACAGGGATCGAGTAATCGATCGAGGTACAGTTTTATTCAGGAGTGGCGTAGTAGAACTGTACACGGAAATCTTCGCGGGTGACGAGTAATGCCCGTAGGTGCGGTTAAAAAGTGGACCCCTTTTAACTCGCCGCTTCGAGCTGCTGCTGGCCCTACCAGCAAGTGGAGCCACGGCATTGGTAGCTTGCACGTGACGTCACGAACGCACAACGTGGCTACAGCATGGCGGCTTAGATGACATCAAGGCAGTATAATCTTGCAGCGATTGACCTGGTTCACTGTCATAACGAGGTCGCTGGAACGTTGTTGGGCCTCTGTGCCTTGACAGCGAAAGAAACAGCATGCGATGTATTCATAACACTAATGTGACATTACAAAGTTCGCGTCCCACCATGCTGGTACTCGAAAGTGGCTGTTTCGGGTGGCGAGCGAAAGACCAGGAAACGGTTCAGGCTGATGGCAAAAGCAGAAGCAGCTATATTTTTATTCTTCTCTTTTTCTGCCCTATCAGCAGGAGGAACGAGGCACACGCGCATGCGCCTGAGCGCATCATAAATAAAAAGTGGCCGATGACGATGGCCGCTTGAGCGACGTCAGTGCAAGCAATGTAGATGCGCTACCGCGCATTATTTACTTGTTTGTGAGCGCGTTTAGTTATTTTACTACACCGCTTATTCCTCTTCTGACCGCTTCAAGAGGGCATCCTTGTCAACTCGCGGCTCTGCTTTTGCATTTTGCTGGCGAAGGGTTCCAATCGGAACTGGCCTTCGGTACAGCGACACGACCAGCTATGACCGCTGGATACATGATAACAGATTCCAGAAGACAGTGCTTCACTTCATACACAACACCGGTATTACGGCGCACATCTATAATACACAGTAAATGTGAGAACAGCGCGAAAGACAAGGATAGGCGAAGAACACACACAAACACACCGTGTTGTTATGTGTTCTTCGCTACAAACATGACCAAGTTTCCACCCTTCATATCTAATACCCATATACACACACTTTATATTGCCTTATTAAGGTCGAGGTTACATCGTAACCAAAGAAAGGGTGCAGAATCTCGAGGTGCTTTTATATCTTCGCGTGACTTCTCTGGGGGTTTGGGGGAGGGAGGTGCCAGCTTAAGATTTGATGTACTTCAAGTACGGTTGGCGCAGCGCCGGGAACCAGTTTATACTTTGTTTCGCATTCGCTAACACAATCGCTCAATATGCAATGTTTGCTATAAAACAACTGCAAAAGGCAGGCTTACCATTAAGCTCGACGTTGTCGCGGGAAATGTTATTTCGCTGCTTCCCACGTAGTGCAATCACAAACGGGACATTGGTGAAACGACACTCCGGTAGCCCTTGTAGACCGCTGCTCGCAAAAATGGCCCGCATTAGTAAGCACGCAAGGTCCGCGTGGTCCAGAAGTGCCGAACATACTGAACGATCCATCGCAAGCGTATCGGCAGGCACGAAAACGACAAAAAAAAAATAAAGATAAGTTCGCGAAAAACCTCGCTAACATACGTATAGTTCGATGCATTGAGCGTCTGGGAACGAACTGCATTCGCGACACGATACGACAAGTTCCTTTAAACATCTACGCGCAGCGAAAACAGCCACATTTGTTCAAACCATGCGGCGCAACCCCCGGGTCCTTTGGCGGTCGCGGGTGGCCTTGACCGGCCGTTACCAGTCAAAACCGGCTAGGGCCTGGTTGGCTCGCGACGATGTTGCGCGCAGCGTGCCGTCATGACTGTGCAGAAACGTCTTTACGCTCACGGCGCTTGCAAAGGCCGTGAAAGGAAAGAGCGTCGCTTGTCTCCAGATAGGTCCTGATCAAAAGTTGGCTCTACTATCCCAAAAAAGGAGGGCGATGGCGGTGTGAATGTAAATTATTTTACGTTAACTGCTTCTACCTCGCAATATTTTGGTGCCAGTGCGTCGTGCTTACATTGACAGGGTCCCTCCGCAGCGGACACCTCGTACTTCCTGACGCGATGGCTTCCCGTAGCGGTTGGACGTGATAATTAGGGCATAAGGTGAGTAAAATGGGTACTAAGGGGAACCAAAGGAAAAAGTAAAAACTGACAGGGTCCCATACGCGTTCTTCTAAGTCGACTCGAAGACGAAAGCCGTCTTCTATTTCTTCTCAGTCGATGCATTGATCTTCTCCCCACTCCTCCTAAAGCTTTCTGCACCTAACGCGTGGTTTGCACTACCTCCAGGATCGGAGGCGTCACAATATTTCTTCGCCTCACCTGGTTTTCCACTGCCTCCGTGATCGGGACCCATCTTTGACGAAGCGACGGTGTCACGTGATGACGTCATCATGTGAGGCGTCATCCCGTGATGGTGATTTTTTACATCACTCGTGTTCACACCGACGACGACGGTCATTTCTCGCGTTTGATGAGGCTTTTATTAAGGCATTCGCCTTAATGAAGGAGGTGAATTAAGTTGAAATGAATGCTAACCACACTCTACTGAGAATACCAAAGTAACTTAGTTATTGTTACATGAGAGCATATACTTTCGCGCGTTCTTTCATGAGTGTCAGCTGAAGGGACGGCGAAATTTCAGTATACATATGCACATACACATCGATCATTATGCCATGTCTGTATGGCAAAGAAAGAGTGTCTTTAAATGCTCACGGTGTTGTACAAACACAGCGTGATAAACTAAAAAAAAAGAAAAACGAGAACAAAGACGAACGCCTAACCTTCCACGGCGGTCATGCTCACTTAATCGTAACGTCCCGGTCGTTCGCGCATTTCATGCCTGTCATAACAAGACTCGCCAGTGTTTACCGTCTGCGCATTTTCCGCTGACATTTATCCTTAATATTATTCGTGCGCAGTTCCAGAAAACTGCGGCGCGTGCGAGGCGCACCCCATTCTCGAGGGGGATAGAGTTTCTCCCGCGAGACCCTCGCTGACGATGAGACAGGGCGAGATCTGTTGACTAGATTACGAATGGGTTTCGGTGCCACCATATTGAGATGTGGCCTTGCCGTTTTGTAGCTTTAACAACTAAACAAACATTGCCACGGTTGGCGCATACTCATGAAAACGGCGGGTTGGTGCACTCAATGTTGCATGGCGTTATTGATTCAAGTCGCGATGTCCTATTCAGGCGCGACTTACGATCGAATGTCTGCAGATGCATCTATTTCGCCCTATATATAATTCAAAGGCACTCGATATAACATTCCAAGAAAGAAAATGAAGTCGTATGTTGCTTTGTGCGAGCTTTTGTAAGCGCTCCTAATTAGCCTGCGATTAAATATTTCATGATTCTGCAGTCAGTCATGTTTTACTTTTGCACAAACATATTCAAGCCCAGCGGCTCAAAATGCATGCTCAATGTGCTTGTGGTTTATTCATTTCGAGCAAAGAGGAAAAACACTTTTAACGTTGTTTTTGGAACGCTGCACGTCGACCTAGCCGTCGAATGCCGTAGCGCCTGCGCCAGCGTTGTCGGCTGCATTCATGCGCAGCATATTGATGTTAAGGAAGGGCATAGTGATTATGCCGATACCCGCCACGGTGGTCTAGTGGTTATGGTACTCGACTGCTGACCTGCAGGTCGCGTGATCGAATCCCGGCCGCGGCGGCTGCATTTTCGATGGAAGCGAAAATGCGTGACGCCCGTGTACTTAAATTTAGGTGCACTATAAGAACCCGAAGGGAAATTTCCGGAGCCCTCCACTACTCCGTCTGTAATAATCATATCGTGGTTTTGGGACGCTAAACCTCAAAAATTACTAGTGATTATGACGAAAGTTCAGTTCATCCTCCGTATGTATGTATGTATGTATGTATGTATGTATGTAATTCATCCTATGCGCAGTCCATTGATCTTGCTCTGTCTAGGCCCGTAGTCCAAAGAACTCGAGAAAACAACTTGCGCCCACATATGTGAACGTGGAGCCTTAAGGGGACATGCCAAAAAAAAAAAAAAGCTTGGAGGATTCTTGAGATTCGCTTTCATCACTTGAACGCGATAGCGCAATCGGACCGTGTTCGTATCGCCTTCCCAATCGCTAGCGCAGCTTCGCTTCTCGGTCGACATATAAACCGCGCCGCAAAGAGAGCCAAAGAGCGGACGCCCTCCGGCTACAATATCCATGCATGCGGCGCGAGGAAACACGGCCACACGGCGGGGCGATGCCGTTTAAAAGCGCGCCCCGTGGGACGTTTGCGTCATCTAGCGGGTGATAGTGAAGCCGCTGAAGAACCTCCCAGATGTACGTACCACCAACGGCAACTGGCGTATATAAATAGCTCGCCGTTAGTATGATGTATGCGAGGTGGCTGAGCGACTAAACGCATCGCGCCATGGAACGGGGTGGCAGGTTCGAATTCCCGGTCTCCCTCGAACCGACGATGTTCGGTTTCGAGGACCCGGGTCCACCCCCGAAATTTTGATGAAGGGAGGTGCTTTACGGAAAGTAAATAATAAAAGTAAGTGTTTTTCTCGAATAGTAAAGACCTTCTGAAAGTGCCCCTCCCCCCCTTTCCCTTTGAAAAAAATTCCTGGCTGCGAGCATGCTTGGAAAGTTCTCATCTCGACACTGAAATTAAATCCCTCATGACGCTCTGCTGCGTTTCCTTTTTGCAGAGAGGCCCTGTGCGACTAGGCAAAACCAAAATTGGTCCGTCCTATATATGCGCGCTAAAAATCTTAGCGCGTATACGTCACTGAAGTTGGGAAACCCCGCTACTCACCACTGATCCACCAAAAATGAAGAAGCAAACACACGGCGGCAAGCATTGATTAAGATTTTCGGACAGGTGTAACCAATAATTGAGAAAAACTTCAATGAACAGTCGGGATTCACCCAGCGATAAACACCGGGTCCGCACGTGCCAGCTTCGTTGGTTAACCATGTGTACGAAGTCCATGGGCGGTGACTTTCTAAAGTGCTCATGCAATTTATTTATGTCCATGTTACTGAATTATGTTTTGTCTTTCTCGCGAACGTATTTCTAGCACGAAAACGTCATGTTCAATAGGTGGATAGCAAAATGACGTCTTCCGGTTCGATGCCTAGCTCTTCGCTGTTTCAAGGTGTGTGCCGTTCAGAGTAATCGGGATGAAAACGCGTACTTTCTGCGACGCAGTTGTTACCAATTGTCTTGCCTCCTCCCCGATTGCACTGAACCGCACACAACTTGAAGCAGCGAAGAGCTGAACCTTGACGGTTCCTAGAACCGGAAGTGCTGTAGCAGACGACGCGCCGTTTTGCTATCCACCTATTGTTATTGATGTTAACCGTTTGTGATACAATCAATTTTTCTAAACACACCGTATGCGCTTGAAGACCGCAGTGTCGTAAGTTTCCCAACAGAGCCAAGGAGGCGCCGATAAGTAAGGAGGTACTCCTTCTTCTTTTTTTCTTGTAGGCTTTATTATTTATCTCTTATCTCCTTACACGACAACAATACCTTTACCCTTCGTAGGAGTGTCGTAAGTGGGTCGACAAAAGACATCGCACCCCTCTCCTGCGGAGTCGAGGTGCTCGATTCGGAAAGAAACTCCCGACGTCGTGTTTGCAATGCACTCGGGTAGATCTCGCGCAGAGTAGGACTTCGTATGGGAAGGCGACGCCCTCTGGGAGTACACGAGTCTTCCACTACGGGACACAACAGCTGCGCTACGGATCGATCGCTCCAGTTCTATGTCTTAGTCCTTTGTATGTTTAGGTGTCTTTGGGAAGCGCGTCCTCCTGCACTAAACTAAGAACAAAACGAAAAAAAAGTAAAAAGAACAAAGAATATAAACACCTTCGACACGCTATACCGAACTCAGGCTCTTTAGATGGTCTGAAGGATCAGATTACGGCTACTTCCAATAGGCAAATAGCAAGAGAAGCCAGAGAAGAGGGAAATCGATAGCACTCGCGTGCCAGTACACTTCTCGAGGCACTTGTAGATAGATAGATAGATAGATAGATAGATAGATAGATAGATAGATAGATAGATAGATAGATAGATAGATAGATAGATAGATAGATAGATAGATAGATAGATAGATAGATAGATAGATAGATAGATAGATAGATAGATAGATAGATAGATAGATAGATAGATAGATAGATAGATAGATAGATAGATAGATAGATAGATAGATAGATAGATAGATAGATAGATAGATAGATCTCGTTTTGTGTTCAGAACTGTATAATGTTGTGATGTGTGTACTTATATATGTTACGTGTAATTATTTGTGTTCGGTGTGTTTTCCTGTGTCTCTCAAGCTGTAAACATCTCACTTCGTAGCTATACAATTTTACTCACCTGAACTCGTGTTCGAATATTCATGTATCCTGTGCTGCTGAATTCTACCGTGTTTCCATGTCTTATGTTTTACTGTATGACATAATTGTGTCCTTTTTATTAATTTTTTTAGGTACTGTATACTTCGTTTACTAGGCGAGGCCCGTATACCGCTACAAGGGCGCCAACCTCTCCTAGCCATCATTTAAGTAAAAAAAATGATAATGTATACACACGATTGCTAGACGTCCACACGTAAATCGACATACGTCTACAGCGTCTACATGCCGTCCTGATAAGAGGACATCCACCCGTGGTCGCTATAAGTGGACAGGATGATTGCCTAAAGTTGTCGTGCCTGCCTTGTAGGTCTACTGTCATGTTACAATAGGCAGTTTTAGAAGAGGGTACGCAAAGTTTGCGTTAGCGTTCGTCGCAGCTGCGCATTTGTCATACGCTATCCTATCGAGTACCCACGTTAAGTGACGGAAATAGCGTGCGCACGCAACGAACGCTATCTTTGCGTACCCTTTTATAAAACTGCCTAATACCTCCTTCTACTCTCAGGGAACATCGGTGGACGACTTCGCTATGTTCATCTGAAACTTAACTCACGCTCCTCTTGATTATCTTGACCCTGTCGATTGTCTCAGGCACCAGTGAGAAAAAGGTGATCCAGAATTTTGTTTCTTGACATCCACTTCCCCTTCCGACGACTGCATGCCTGTGACTTTGCACGTTTTGCTTGCTTCACTTTTGCCGGTGAGCCTTTGCGACACCTTCCACTCCACATTTTTTTTCTAACCTCCACGGTCAAACCTGTACACGTGTCACCTAAAGCTATCTTGGTTGACAACCTGGCATCTTGGTATGTCCTCATGAATGTTCGATTGAATGCCTCTATGCAAATATTTCATTTTTGTTTGCAAGTTTACCACCTGAATACCGTCCGATCATTGTTTATTAAGCTCGCCAGGACGACGCAGCGAGCCATGGAAAGAAAAATAAGAAGCGTAACCTAAATGAACTAGCAGGGAGCGGAGCGGGTCAAGGAACAAACATGTCTTATGGACATCTTAGTCGAAATCGAGAAGAATAAAAGGTCATGGGCCGGGCATTTAGAGCAATAAGACAACCGCTGGTTGTTATGAACAACACACTGGATTCCCGAGAGAAGACAAGCGTGTGAGGGGGAGGCTGACAGTTAGGTGGGCAGATAATATTAAAAAGTTTTCGGGGATAACATGACCGCAGCAAGCACAGGACCAGGTTGATTGGCGAAACATGGTAGGGGCCTTTGTCCTGCAGTAGTCAGGCTGATGATAATAATCATGATGATGATGATGATGATGATGATGATAATGATGATAAGGATGATGATCTCGCCACGCAGCAACCTGACGTCGAACTGCCCCCAGTGGACGAGCGGCCGTTCCTGCGACTGGTCTCACCCAGTCTTCTGATCAGCACTCGACTGGACGACCCGGCAACGGCGAGCATCCTTCGAGACGCCAGGATGCTTCCCCGCCGATCCCTGGTGCCAGACCCGCCGGTGTACAGACCTGCGAGGGACGAGAGCGACGCAACTCCGGTGACGTCACTCCCACCCCCACCTGAGCCCGGTGCTGAACCTCCGGCCTCCGTGGCAACGTGGCAGTCACACCCGTTCGATTCCTCGGTGGTAAGATACGTTAGCAGGCATGGAACATCGCTTCTTCATCTTTCATTCGTACTCCACCTGCACTCGGTCTCAACCTAAGAAAAAATGTAAGCTCCGCCCACGTAAACGTAAGCTCCTCCAACCGCCTTGAAGAAGATAAGGCCCCTTGTCGAAACGTCGGCTCGAGCACCCACGCCCTGTTTACGGATTTTTTTTTTTTCAATACGTTAATATGGATGGTAGCTTGGGCTAGTTTGTAACTCACGACAGTTGTTATAGCACGAACTCAGGACAAGCACAAAAGGTACACGAAGACGAGCGCTATTAGAAGGGTGGTACACGTCTTCGTATACCTTTTGTCGTTGTCCTGAGCTCGCGCTATAACAATTCTCATTAATATGGAGTACAATCAAATAGTCAGAGGAAGTGTTTCCATATTTCATTCGAATCGTTTTTTTTTTCTCCTTTCGTGCTGTCCTGATCCTAGGACCAATGTGTCCTCTGTCTCCTTCCCTATACAGTGAAGCATGTAGACCCCCACATATACTCCGGCAGAGTTCTGTGTACTTTAATAAATAGCTTTCTCTCTCTTTCTCTTATTCGTGTTCTTTACAGACACCAAGCGATGCTTTTTCCTTGGCGACGTGGTCGTCGGCACCTTTCCAGCCCAGTCCCAGCGTGGACTCCCAACTCGTGGGCAGCGAAGCCACGTCCCAGTGGACGGCGACACCTAGCGGAAGGAGGACATCAAGCCCTGAAAGCCAAGCCGGCAGAGTGCCGAACCGCGTCGCAGTTCCTGAGAATGCGAGAACGAATGGTCACGTGCGATAAAGGCTGTGTTCCAGTACTGGATAGCATCGTAGACAGTCTACGCTGACAGCTTAGAAAGACAGCATCGAGCCCCAGTCCTCGGAAAAGTGGAACGCGTCTAGATGACATCAGCTCGACGTCACGCCACCTCGCGTCGGCAAGAGAGAGCTAACAAAGAGAAACATTGTGGTTATTTACTTCTTTCGTGTTAATATATGCGAAAAATTGAACTTAGTTTACACCGAGACTGTGCAAAAACGTTTGAATGTGCGCAGACCAGACGATCATACTGGCCAGGTCCGAGCTATCCGAGTATTTCGCTGAGCCGCCATCTTCTTTGGACAGCAACGTAGCCCGTATCGTATTTGTCTTCGATGCCGTTTTTCGAAGCTGTCTGCTTTGCCGGCTACCTGGGGATTAGATTCGGACTTAAGATGGCCGCTGTCCGCTTAGCTGTCTATCCAGCCGTCTACGGTGAGTATTGGAACACACCCAAAAGGCTTTCGACACCTAAAAACTGTGGTGTTTCCTCATCTACTGTAGTAATTGTGCCGAGAACCTGACCCCTGACCGTTTATATCCTGAGGAACAGAGCTTCAGCTTTGTGTAACGGGAGGAACATTGACAGCGCTTTCAGGTGACGAACAAGTTTGACTGGTGTTTTAACGAAAGGCTTACATGATAACCTTAAATCTAAAATAAATCTCGTTGGCCCTCACGTTACCAAAGAGCAGCTTTATATGGTTAGGTCAAAATAAAGTCCGGCGGTGCTATGTCCGCGAAAAGCTTTTTCAAGAGCTGCACAATTACCCAGCCTGAGGACACGCAAGTGGATCATTTTGGAACGTTTTGTAAGTATATTCCGTGAAACAAACTATCGCTATTGCTATTACAAGGAAAAGTTCACTGTACCACGTGACGCCCACTGGCAAATACAGTGTTCTACACTTTATTACACACTGTGTACGAGTGGCGCTGACTAACACTCCCGTGGATAAGCGCACATCAGTATCCAAGAAAGTGGACGAGGGAGCTCCCTCCGTCGTATCTCAGTTAGTAGAGCATCGCACGTGTATATCGAAGGTGGTGGGCTCGGATCCCACCGATGAAAAGGGTGTTTCTCCATCCACTTTAATTTCCGTCAATATATGTTTTAATGACTACACTACAGTTAAAAGAAGAAATCATTTACACTATGCTTTCCTTCGCTTGATCGTCTGTAGCTTTCGTTGGTGGTGTGAACAAAGAAACGAGCCCTTCAAACAGTTCCCCTTCTTTCGTACTGTACATTTACATGTCACAGCAACGTGTCAGCAAGTTATCGCTTATTGCACTCTTCATATGCACTATAACCAAAAGTGCTACAAGTGTGAAGTAAATTTTAAGTAACCAAAGGTGTCATCAGTGTCTCAAGTAAAAGACTTGTGACTTTCATCCGCATAAACTTCTGTCACAGATGGACATTGACCGAAGACAGGCTAGCATAACTACAGTTAGGCTACTCTGAAAATTACCATAAATTTAATTAATTATTTAATAATTGCGGGTGTTTAACGTCCCAAAACTACGATATGATTATTAGAGACGCCGTAGAGGAGGGCTCCGTAAATTTCGACCACCTGGGGTTTTTTAACGTGCACCTAAATCTAAGTACACGGGCCTCAAGCATTTTCGCCTCCATCGAGATTGCGGCCACCGCGGCCAGAATTCGACCCCACGAACTTCAGGTCAGCAGGCGAGCACCATAACCACTACACTGCAAACGCAAACTAGCCTAATTGGGCGTTTTAAGGGCTACAATCCTCCTTAATACTACCTTCATCTGGACAGTACTACCTTAGGGTGTAATGAGCTGGGTGTAATAAAGTTCTGCGTCCTCAATTTTACTTCGTTAAGAAATTATGTGGAAGAAAGGAGGTAAATTCACTATCTGACGCCATTCGTCGAATGGAGTTCAAGAACCAAGAAACTCCCATCTCATTTCCTCTGGCATGTTTTCTCTTTTTTTTTTCTTTTTCGAAGCTTTCCATAATGCCTTCAGTGCTGGCGGGCATGCATGCAGCTGTGCGGGGGAAAGAAGTAAAAGAAAGCGGCGGCATGCTTCAGCGCACTAAAAATCCCTTGCACAGATAGCCCAGAGAAGGAGATATACGAGACCCTCCGAACGGCTGGAGAGGAAACGAGGAAGCCCTTTGGCCTTGGCGGCCCGCCCCCGCCAGGTCAAAAGCAAGCCAGACGAGGCGCTATTGAAGTGAAATGGGACAAAGCTTCGCGCCGCATGCGCACGCGAAGAAAAAAAAAAACAGAAAAAAAGAAAGAAACGTGAGGAGGGAGTCGGGGAGTCGTTCCCGCGGCGGCGCGATCGTCGTAGCAGCGCCTCGTCGTAGCTAGGCCGGCTAGGCCTTGTGAACACCACTTCTCAAGTGATCAGCTGTGTCGGTCGTGTGTGCGCGTTTTGTGCCTGCAGCCTCACTGTGTTCTCGCCGCTGGATGTGATATGCGTGGTTTGACGACAGTGCGACACGCTGCGCTGCGAGCGCGATAATCGCGACGGCCTGTCGACTCAAGCGAGCGTGCCGCGGTGCATTACCAAGCAGATGATGGGCACCCTGCGTGCTCGGCACAGTCAGGAACAAAAATGGTAAGTAATACTGATGTTCTCTCTCTTTACGAGCCCTTATCGTCGCTTATGCACCTGTAGATGACCTTCTGCACATTGCGTCGATTGAAAAGTGCAATGAAAAGCAAAAAAAAGAAAGAAAAGAAAATCGGCATGTCAAGCTTGCGAAATGCCCGCCAGCGCACCATGAGCGTGGCATGTGACCCATGCCGTACATTACACGCATGTCATTCATTGTTTCCATGTTACCAGCCGTCATTTATGTACGTCATACAGTCACGTCACGCTATACCAGTCTTGGTATGATATCAAGTTAGAGAACCGGACGTGAGTGCACCAGGCTCCATGCCGTAAATGACATACATGTCGTTATTTTCATGTTACTATATGTCATTTATGTTCGTCGCACAATCACGTCACGCTATATCAATTTAGGTGTATGTCAAGCTAGCGAACCGGCCGCGAGCGCACCATGAGCGTGGCGTGTGTACATGACATGCATGTCATTATTTTCATGTTGCCAGCTGTCATTTATGTCGGACGTACAGTCACACTGCACAATACCAATTTTGGTGTATATGAAGCAGGCGAAACGGCCACTAGCACCCCCGAGTCCATGTTGTCAAAATAACGCCATACATGACAAGCGTGTCATGATTTGCATGTTAGAAACTGTCGTTTATGTGCGTCATACACTCTTGTGACGCCATACCTATTTTGGTAAATATCAAGTTAACGAAACAGTCGCAAGAGAACCAAGAGAGTGACGTGTAAATCATGTCGTTAATGAAATGCATATCATGATTTTCAGGTTGAGACCCATCATTCATGTTCTTCATGCAGTCGTGTCATGCCACACGAATTTTGGCATACATCCCATTAACGAAACACCCACACGAGCTATGAGTCGTAGGCGGCTAGATAGATAGGTAGATAGATCCGTTCAAAGTTGTAGAAGTGTTTAACAAATGCTTCACATTTAAGTCGTTAAACTCAGATAGCAATGATGTGTGATGCACGTTTTGGAACTTCTGTGAATATCACTCATGCTTCATACGACCAGTCAATCGACCCAGGAGTGCGCCCTGATAAAGTTGTTTGCACGATATAATTTTCTTGCCTGCGATAAAGCATGAATGAGGCATGATGCTTTCAGGGAATATACATTACAGCAAAAGGCCACGGTTATCACATTGTCACATGATGGAATGTGCATAAAGGACAACTTTGTTTTCGATTTATTCTTTTCTCCAACTTCATTTGTTTGTTTTAATCCTTCGTCATCGAGTCAATTTGCGCACATTGACATGTGACAAGACCGTGCGCTCTCATTTTGCAGTATCTACCTTGGATGCAGTCAACTACCCTGGACATCTTTCTCCCGCCATGCAACTGTGAGAACCCACCGAAGCACAGATTGTCAGGAAGTGAAAAGACTTTTCGGCAACAATTTTGCATTGCGCATTCTGCCCGTCTCCTGAAATAGCATATTAAGGTACATAAGCACTGTACCTTCATACATATGCATCAAGGAACAGTGAAATAGCATATCAAGGTACATTAACATCATTAGCTTGGATTCATTTAACTAGAACGAATAAATCATGTTAAAGCTATACAATGACGGCCATATCATGTGACAGACATCTGCTAAGTGCAGTGTGTATTGTGAAGCACATGCGTTTTATGGTATTGAATGAATGGATAAATGTTTATTCCAGCAAAATACAGGAAATTGGCCTCAAGTGAAAAGCGACAATGGTAGCTTGAGAAGTGTACAAGGCCCAGTAGAGCAAAAAGAGAGACAGAGCAGCGGAAACGTGTGCACGTTCAAAGGCAAAACATATACGCATACAAAAAGAAACAGGAAAGACAAAGCAGAAGAAACGTGCACATTCAAAGGCAAAACACCTACGCCATCTGCAAAGTGACAAAATCAAAAAGGGTGAACATTTACGCTAGTGAAAACAATGAAAATCAGAAAACAGTGAAAACAGAAAAGAAGGAACGGCCATTCAACGGCATGGAAGGAATGCAACTTCATTGGTCACGTATCAACAGTGGAATTTACATGTGCATATTCTTAGCCATTAGGAGATGTGCAAGGCTAATTTAATCGCATTGATATAAGTCAGCTGTTGAGTCTGTTGAACCAGATTGTTGAATCATCTTGTTTATTCCCTCTCGTTAATTTGCTGTTTTGCATTATGTTGCCATAGTTTTCAAGGTCAATACATAGTATCATGACTGTTGACACAATTTGACAAGGTGAAAGCGCTGTTATTGTGCCCAGGCCTTAGTTTATCCTCGCTAGAAGTGCGCTGTTTATTTTTGCCATGGTTCAGTGCCAAGTTGCCCAATCTTCACTCCTAAGCAGAGTAGGTGCGGTTAATCAAGACCTTGCTAATATTCACAACCCTTTTAAAGTGTACTTATAATGATAACTTTACTGACATCAAAAACTACCCACATAATGGTAAACATGGCGAGAGTACACTTCTGGTGGTGTTTCGCATTTTTTTTACATCCGTTTGTTTTTCGCCCTGTGCACACGAAGTGAAACGCTCACAAGGAAATACTTAGAAGCATCTCAATGTTGTATTTATTTCGTGTTTTGACAAAATGTCTGCGATAAGGATAGTCAAGTGCGAATCTTTGGTAAGACATTCATTTTTATGTGTACAGAAATCTTAGTGGACTTCTTTTTTTGTAATTTTCAGGAATACACTTCTGGCAAAGCAGCAAGTGTTGCTTGCCCACCAGTCTGTGTTCAAGACAAGTGTATTGTGGGCATGAGTGTCGGCAGGATTTTGTCTTGGGGGTGCAAGGCGGCGTAACGTGTCGGCCTGATGAGCAGGAGAGCATTGGTGTAGCTTGCGTGGGGTCAAGTGCTGGTGTGTCTTGATGGTGGCAGGTGCCCTTTGTGCAAACCCCTGCCGACACCCATGATTGTGGGAACACCCTGATTTGCCTCACTTTACACTATGTCGAACAGCTCGTACATCTTACCACATTTAGGCCAACACTGGTATTGATGCAGAGTGTTATGCGCAATGCTGCGTGAAACGTTTCTGATATCTTGTGCATTTGAAAATTTCGCATTGTTTAAAAAGACGCTGAGTGGACCCAGTGTTATTCAGCAAACATAAGTCTTAACAGGGGCAGTTGGGTGAGTTGGTGTATATTCATAGTTAAAGAGGGTGCAAAAAAAATAACAGCACAGAGAAATCAAGGGGACAGGATGACGCGCTACTAGCAACTGAAGTTTAATTGAAACCACAGAAAGATGTAAACACACAGTACGAAAAAATTACAAGACTAAACAATCAGACATCCACAGAGGAATGAAGGGGGCAGACAGGACAATGCGCTACTAGTAACTGAAGTGTAATCAAAACCACAGAAAGATATAAACACACATGACTAAAAAAGCCAAGCACATGTTCAACTTCAGTTGTTAGTAGTGTGTCGTTCCGTCCCCTTTGTTGCTATGTGTTCTGATTTCGTTTTCACGTTTTCCTTACCTATGAACTGAACTCCTGACTGTTTCACAGTCTCTATATATGTGAGGTCAATATTTATTCATCCTCATGGCATATCAAGTCCTAGGATCCAACGTGCAAAGCGACCAGTCACTATTTACAGGAATTTTTTATTTAGTGCCTGTGATTGCCTAATTGCAAGTTGACGTCGCAGCCATGGTGCTTGGATTATTTTCAATGTGGTAATTATGCGTAAGCCATCAAGTGAGGAATTAAGGATGAACTTTTGAGTTACAGGTGTTACAGATGGCACTAGCTGGCATAAAAACATTGAAGCATGGCTGTACTTGTTATGCATATTAGAAGTATTGGTACATTGCAGTCATGTGATTATGCCGACAAGTTCCCAAGCACACTTCCAGAAATTTACGATGGCTTCCAGGTATCTGTGAGTAAATATGTACAGCAACATATAAAGGCTACCTTGTAATTTTGTGGGCAATGCTGAATGCTTTTATGCACCTTGGTATGTGGACCTACAGTCAACACCACAGGTCTATTTTGGGCTTTTTTGTAGGAAACTCAACTCCAAAATCATGTGCGACATGTTTTGATGTCATAGGGCAAACTAATGCAATAAAAAACTGTACAACTACCTGTCTACACGGTTTCATATTTCCCAAAAGTGATGCTAGCCTTATTGTACTAATTTAATTAGTTGCCTTCTTGTGTAGGCTGACACCAAGTTCCTTGGGTAGCTTATTTTTTTTTATTGTACTTACATACTGGCACGGTGAAGTGCACACGTTAGTGCGCATCATGATGAGATTTTACACCCTACTTTCGTATTGCTTTACTGCTGTGAATTATGTATAGTGCTTAGGCTGTACTGTATATGTTGTTCCACGTATTCAGTTTTGGGAGTAGGTTCTGTGCACGACGATGGAAATATATACCTATATCCTTACATTGACACGAGAACTGCTGCTGTTTTGATTCCAATAAAATGTTGCAACCACTGGTTCTTGTATCAATTGAAGTACGACTACTTGCCTTGCATGCAAATTGAAGAAATGAATTTGTGCTTGCAAAACAAATTGCTGAAACACTGCCTGCTCAATGTAACTGCTTGTGTTTTATTACCAAACACATTGAACAGATGATTCACAGATTAGGACACATTGTAGAAGATAGGCAACAGAAAGTTAGACAGAAAGTCATCACTGTGTTCTAACGTAGATTGGGTGATCTTTTATCAATAGTAGCATAATTGAAGGTTGCTGTTGTATATATAAAGTTTAACGTAGTGTGCAGGTGGACGAGGGAGTGCACATATGATAGTTTTTCCAGTTTTCTGCATATTTGCTACAGTCCTCGTGTTTCTGTGTTACAATAGTGAAATTCTGAATTGCAAACAAGCCAACCTCTCTGCTGCTGTGGTGAAGTAATTCAACAGAACCATATTTTCTCAAGAACAGCTGTTCCATTGAGGAAGAGGGTAATGCTTTTTTTTAATGAGTACTGCATCATCTGTCTGAGGGGAGGGCCAAGTACACATGGACGTTCACAAGCAGGGGCGTAGCCAAGGGGGGGGGGGTTGGGAGGGTTCAAACCCCCCCCGAAATTTTTCTGTTTTGCTTGCTTATATAGGCACACACACATACAAACGCCCGCATGAACATACATAAAGTATGGTTGAACCCCCCCCCCCCGAAAAAAATTTCTGGCTACGCCCCTGTTCACAAGAGAGAAGTGCAAGTACATTTTTTTGTGTTGTGGGAGACCTGTCACTGGTAAACTGGGGAGGTTGTCCTTGACCTTGGGGCACGCGTTAGGCATTCGCTTTAACGCGGTGGCGTGATGCTTACCAATAAAAGCTAATTAGTAAGAAATGTAGGTAGTATACGAGTATGAAAGCAAATAAATACTGAATATGCGTTATAGAGAAGCACTGAATGCTGTGCTAAAGCGTGCATTGCGAATAAGCGCTAATTGCGGAAATGATAAGCGTTCAGCTGCTCAGAAGGCGCTGCTGCCCTATAGCTGTGTGCAGCTCGCGGCTGTACGCGCGCATTCAACCTGCATTCAACGCACTTTGTGTAGGCGCGTTACAATGTCCTTGTAACTCTCGAATTTTCTGCGTGTGTAATTTTCATATGCGAACGCAGGCGGTCCACACTAAAGGGTGCATTGCGAATAAGCGCTAATTGCGGAAACAGATTTTTGTTCAGCTGCTCAGAGAGCTCAGAGCGCGCTGCTGCCCCTGCGTGCAGCTCGCGGCAGTACGCGCGCATTAAATGCACTTAATGTAGGCGCGTTACAATGTTCTAAGTCGGGCATCTGCGTGTGTAACTTTCATATGAGAACGCAGGCGGTCTTCGAACCGCTCATAACAGCTGCCGCATCTGGACGCGCGCAGTTCGCGGCTGCAGAAATAACGAAAATTGCTCCACAGCATACGCTCATGGAATGCACATACGATCGCTCATCTGAAGATACCTTTGTCACGCTGGTATTCACGAATTTAGCGCGAGCGAAGAGGGCACACGTTTATAATTTTTCTAGCGGCACGACACGGTGAACCGGAGAATTCGGAGCCGAGGGTGTTTACGTCGATCGGCTCGGCTTGCATGACGCCCCACAAATTATGTATTGACCTTCCGCAAGAGCAAACACACGCCGATGGTACAAGAACAGAAGTTCGGAGTTGTGCCGACGGGTTACCAGCCGCTTTGTACATACATTGGTACATATATAAGCCCACGAAAAAAGCAACCTTTCTAGTGGTGGCGCTGTGGTGTAATGGTGATAGTGCTTGCTTTGAGTGCGTGTGGTCGCGAGTTCGATTCCTGTGTCGTGCGTGCTTGTATGCAAATGTCATGTTTGTGCATGAATACTTTGGTGTCCGTTTTCTATTATGTCGTAGTGATGAATAGTAGCGGAAATTCGCCGGTAAACGAATATAGTGCCTAAAATATACTTTTTTTTTTCATTTCGCGACCGCTCTAGGGCCTCGTATAAAAGGAGGTTTTAACAGCTCTCAAAAGAAGGAGAAAAACTCTCAATGCGCTCTGTTCAAGCCCCCATAATGGCTTACATAAAAACACCAACTTTACCTCCAAAAGGAGGCTTTAAAAGCTCTCAAAAGAACCAGAAAAACTTCCAATGCGCTCCGTTCAAGCCCTCAAAATGAGTTCAATAAAAACACAAATTTACCTCCTTAGTTCCGTCTAATCACTCCCTTAAAGGATGTAAATAAAACCTCCTTTTGAACCTCGTTTTGAAGGGGGTTTTGCGTAGTACCTTTTGGATGCACGTTATGCGTCGAGCCCGAAACTCCCTAAAAGGCTCAAACCCGTTTGCAGTGTAGACCACCGTGGAGGGTTGACATAAATTTAAGGCATTTAAAACTGTTCAATTCAATTGCACAGCGAATACCGCAAAATATTTGCATATGGTTATTTATAAGCTGTTCAGGGAGTGTTTTGCGGCTGCGTATAATATCGGATGTTTCGAGTAGTCCGCCTCACGAACTATAGTTGTGCTAGCTGTCTTTGACGTCTTTTTTTAGTTTTGTTAGCACTTACACAAAACATTCTCCATAATTCACATAGGTTACGTTACGTTAGGTTGGGTTAAGTGGTAACACCGCTTTTTCGAGGCGCTGTGGTTCGTCCGGCGTATTACCGTTTGCATTCATGGTCTACATATTTTTTAAAGGGCCCCTAAACAACTTCGAGTTTTGAGGCGAGAGAGCAGTTTCTCGCCTTCACTACCGTTCCTACAGGTGCTATCTCCTCCTCGCCACTTAGTTCCTCATAAAACACGTGGACAACGTCAGTACTAAGCATCGAGACTATCAGGATCTCGCGCCTTTCGGCTACACGCTGTTACCTCCGCTTGCACAGTTGAACACGCGCAAAACGAAGTGAAATCAGTTAATTGCGCGCGATAGTCATGCCAGACAAGGCAGAACTGCTGCCGACGAAAGCGGGGTAGGAAACCATTCAGAACTGATATCCCTCGTATACGGACCAATGGAGAGCTGATTTCATCATGACGTCACGTGAGCGGACTGCCAGCGTCACCAATTGTGTCGTAAAGATGGCAAATACCACGAGAGAATAACGCGCTCGTCCTTCGTATTTTCCGGGGTTGTTTAGGGGCCCTTTAAATGTTCACCTACATCTCTGCCCCCTGTTGAAAACACGGCACACGGCCATATCAACCTTCAACGCTCAGTTCAATATGCCCATCGCAGGACAGGGTAGTGGAACTGGTGGTGACGTGGTCATCTTCGCCGCTGCCACGGCATCATCGTGGTGAAGCCACGGCGATATAGATCCTGCGAGGTAGAAGCTCAATGCTTGATGTCCTCGTCAATCATAGCCGGTTCCGTTACCGGAAGTTTGAGCTTCATGTCGGCTGTAACATCCATGGGGAACGAGTCCTTCTCTGACTTCCTGCAAGAGGAAAGAAAACAAATGCGCAAGAGGACATTTTTTTTAGGGGTTGATGCTTTCTGCATTGGAATCGGTGAAAACACGTAAGTGAAGTGCGTCTTTCTAAAAGTAGTTGCAGCTTTGTTGGCCGCCAAAAAACACAAGTGCCTAAATTTGGACATTGTCTAAAGCGAAAAAAAATATCAGCAACTCTCAGGCTGCAAGGGCGTAGCCAGACTTTTTTGGGGGCGGTGGAGGGGAGGGTGGTTCAACTATGCTTTTATGTGTGCTCGTGCTTGCGTTTGTATGTGTGCGTGTATATATACACATGCAAAATTGAAAAATTTGTGTGTGTGTGTGTGGGGGGGGGGGGGGATTGAAGCGACAGCAAATTTTATTCCAACGTCCAACACAGATGCACCTACCTTTATGGAGACATGTTTCACTGTCGTGTTATGAAGGATTCGTATAAAAGAGAGATCAACAGTGATTTCTTTTTATGAGAATGTGTCTGGTTTCCTATACAAGTCATTCGGTAGAAGAAGAAACGACAATAATGAATTTACAGCAGATGGTTCTTCACAGCATTTCTTGTAACAAGCAAATTCAGTAACACGACGGACGGTGCGCGTATTTTGGCTTTATCACGTGACTGCTCACCCTGCGGACGCAAGCCTCACCTAGAATCTCCCAGCTTCTTGGACTCCCGTATGGTGTCCGGTAGCGTAACTCTGAGCGTCTCCGGCAGCAAAAGCATCAGTGCGGAACCGAGCGCAGAGACGCCGGCCAGAGTACCCATGGGGACAGCGTCAGTCAGGTAGGTTCTCTACAAAAAAAAAAAAAAGAAAGGTGGCAGACAGCTCAGTCGTTGGGGGCGGGGGGCACACTCTTAACCAGATCCTGCTTAAATGCTGGTCATATCCAGGAAACCAGACGAAATATGTCCGGTTTCATGGCTATATCCAGCCCTTTAGGCGGAACCTGATTAAGAGTGTAGGTTAGAGCTCAGGAAATCGTTAGTGACAACAACAGACTCTAAGAGGGCTAATCAAGAGCTGGTGGCACTAGCCATCATCATGCTTCAATTATTATTATTATTATTATTATTATTATTATTATTATTATTATTATTATTATTATTATTATTATTATTATTATTATTATTATTATTATTATTATTATTATTATTATTTGCAGCAGCAGCAGCAGTATTACTAACATTATTATTTATTATTTTAATACCAAAGCCTTAGATGCCCAACAGTGTACCCAACACTAAGCAACAATAGTCGCAGTAATGCTTTCATTTGGGCCAGTTGGTGCAAATTTGTAACTTGATTCATGGCTGCGCTAAAAACACGGACAACAGAAGAGGCGAACACAGGACGGGCGCAATCAGTCAAGTGACAACAATAGTCGACGGTTAGGCAAAAGTAAACAACACTAGACAAGGTTAGCCTTGAGTTATCAGCAACCAGCGAACATTAGGCGGTATGGGTAGAATGTACTAAATACAGTAGTTAAATCAGGTCGGATATCATCGTCGACACTACGGACACGATACCTTCTCGCAACAATATATCGGTTCACAAAGGTAGCACCTTCTCTTGTTTGTTACGCTATAAAAGTTTCTGAAGCGAGACGGGCTGAGATGGCATTCTCTAGAACATTTGCTGTGATTCTATGACTTTTACGCGTAGTTCACATCAGTGCACAGGACGATGTGTGTACTGTAACACAAAGTACAACAACATAGTCACCTCTTTTCACACCCCCTCTACCTCTGTCTTTCCCTTTACTGTACACACGCAAGGCACAGACACTCTCTCCAGACTGACCTCTCCTCCTTCCTCTTTCTGCACCTCACGCGGTTTTGCAGTGCCTCTGAGATCGGCCCACCTTTGGCCAAGCGATGATGAAATGTAATGAAGTCAAAAATTTTGCCGGCCAGTTACGTCGTGATGATGTGATAGGGTGACGTCATCAGATTATGGAGTTTTGTTTTTTTTTCATCATTCGTGTTGACGCGGACGCCGGCGGGGGCCACATTTCTCGGTTCACCAGGCATCTAAGGCTCTCGCCTCAATAGCTGTCCGTGTTTCTCTACTTACCAGTTCCAACAAAAACGGCGCGGTCGAAGAGCCCACTCTCGTGCCGATTAGGCAGGCGCTGACACCGACCGTCCTGTACAGGGTCGGAAACACTTCTGCCGCGTAGATCCAGGCCAGGGTGAGCGAAGCGGATGCCATCATCTTCCCAACGATGGCGAACATCTGCCGTGGCACCACCCACACTGCACAGACATGTTTTTTTTTTTTTTTTTTCAGAGAAATTTGGGAGTGTTCCCACACTCCTGAAAATTTGGACTCGTCGGCATCGCATCTTTGCAAATAACAATAAAGAATAATGAAAAATCAACAGACAATCAAGCCAAGTAATGTATAAGAGACGTTATTTGTAGCCTTTTACCTCTCTTGTAGTAATTATGATATAAATGTGAAGAAATTAAAGTGGACGAAAAGACAACTTGCCGCTGGCACGTACCGAACCTGCAACCTTTGCACAACGCGACAGCTGGCAAAAGAAAAGTTTTCCACACTCGCCGCCATGGCTACGAGCGGCGTTAACACTGCCTGGTTTACGTGTACAGAATTACCTGATAAAGTGGACGGGAGGACGACCGCCGCTGAAGCTCAGTGCGTAGACGTAGAGGATCGGGCGAGTTATCCGAAGGTTTCATGTTCGGTCTCTGCCGGAGGCAAGTTGTCTTTTCGTCGGCTCTACTTTCTTCCCATCCATGTCAGAATTACCATACACTAGAGACAGTACAATTAACGTCCCCTATTGCATCCTTAGCTTCATTCTTCATCATCTGTTGGTTTTCACGAAGGTTGCGTCAAAAAAAGAAACAAGCCCTGAAAATTCCCGTGTGTCTTTCGTGTGCGTGTGCTTAGCTACGGCAAACTGCAGTGCTCCCGCGTTATAATTTGCCAATTTGTTGAATGTATCTCTCAACACTAACGCACGCACTTTAGATGGTCACACATTACAGCTTGCTTGCAAGCAGCGATCGACCCCATAAGAGCAACGGCGCGCGGCCATCGGTCCAATGACGTCAGCACATATCTGTAGATTGCGCGACGACACTTCAAGACAGAATACGTTTCTCTTATCACCCGTTGCTATAGCATTCCGCGCTTCGCGGGAAGTTGGGAATGATTGAGCCGGCCGGTGAAAACAGATCAGTGGCGGATGGAAGAAGGCGCTCGTTTGAACTGCGCCCAACTGGTCAGACTCGCCGACGTAGCGGCACGCCGATCATACGTGACTGAATTCGCATTGCCGGTTGTCATAGCAACGAGACATAACACCATTCCTTGTCATAAAGTTTCGTTATACCTCCGATAGGCGCAGCCCTCACCGGACCGACAGGCTCGACGCGGAGCCGCTACTTCGTCTGGTCAATAGTGGCTCGCGAATGTGCTCAGCTAAATACAATACGCGGACAGCGCTAGAAGATAGAAACAATAGAAACGCGATACTCGGAGTGCGTGGTTGCTGACGGCGAGAGTGAAGCTGAAAGCGAGAGCGTTCGTGACGCGTAGTGACTATGTGGTACAATGTCGTTCAGTCAGTGGTTCTCGGAGGCGCCGGCGGAGCGCTTCACCCCTTTGTAACGCGCGCTCGCCACCTACAGCCGCTTCAAGCACGTTAGCGCATTGTTTTGAAGCAAATAGCGCTCTGCCGGCTCCACCTAGGACCTCAGACTGGAAAGCTTGTCGACCGAATGCAGTCAGCTTGTGTCACGAACGCTCTCGCCCTTACCGTCACCTTCACCGCCACCAGCCACGCGCTCCTAGTTTCACTCGCCGAACACTGTACATCTCACACAGCGCTCAAGATCTGTGGCGTGGCCAGGGGGTGGCACATCGCGCCCGTGCGTGGGGATTAAAGGGGTGCCCCCCCCCCCCCCCCGCCTCCAAATCACTTCAGATCAAGTAGGTGCCATCCTCCCCTAAAAAAAGTTCTGCCTACGCATTGCTCAAGATCAACCTCAGTTAATAGGGACTGTGCTCCGTCTCATACCTGGAGGCAGGACTGCCACGGCGAACGCGCATACGCCAGTGATGCCGTACACAGCGATCATGGTCCATCGTCGCGGACACCACCTGATGGCCGCGTAGCAGATGACGGCCACGGGGAACTCTGCGACGGCGGCGATCACGAACGTCAGGTAGGGGTCACCACCCAGATTGGTCACCGAGAGCTGCAGGCCGTAGAAGATCATGCCACTCGCCGCACTGCGAGTCAGCGGCAGCATTTTGTTTTCAGGTGAGGTGGTGTTTTTTTTTTTCTTATTAATTATACGTTGTTTAGGAGATGTTGGCGCTCTTACAGAACATCAGCTACTCCATTTGGTCTTTACTGAAATCACGCGTGCTCCATGTCGGGGGTCTCGCCATATTGTTTTCCACACGCACACAAAAAAAGTAAGGTTCGACCAGACGACCGTCTAAACTCAATAGCCTGGAGCGAAATCCGTCTATGACCCATTCTAAAAAACAGTTTCACATTATGAGGCGCCTTTTTATAAAACAACATCGATCGCGGTTCTATAGTGGTTACGGCCGTTAAGGTGCTCTGTTTCTCCTGACTCGAAAGTCGCCGGTTCGATCCCGGCCGTGGCGGCCACATTTCGATGGAGTCGAAATGTTAAGGGCCAGGACCACATAAAGTTATTCAGTCAGTCAGTCAGCCCGTGTACACGATGCCAGTGCAGCTTAAAGAACACCACATGGTATCAATTTCCGAAGCCCTTCATTGCGGCGTGCCTCACACTCATATCGTGTTTTTGGCAGGTAAGACCCCAGGTATTACTAAGTGCGAAGCATTTCTCAGCGAATGTTTGGCACTTTGAGCATTTCTATCTGCGTATCTATCTAGCCCACGAAGTCTGGGTGCTATCATGATCGCCTCCTTAACTTGGTGTTGACCAAAATGGGCATATGGGAGGGTAAGAGCATTTGTCGAATGTGACTGTCGGGTCATGACATGAATAACGTGAAAATCCTGTCGCGTACGTCGGCAAACCCTTTCCTCCAGACACGTGTGGCACACACCCGTTTAACACGGGCCGCGGTGTATGGGTATGCGCCACAGGTGATTGACAGCTTATATCTAGCCAGGAACGGCGCGAACAGACATTGGTAATTTAAATGCGAGAGCGTTAAGAAAATCCGACATCGCCAGCGTTGACCCGACGAATGGAAAGAATAAAAATTAGGATCCCAGCAGGAATCGAACCCAAACATTCTACGTGGCAATCAGGTATTCTACCACAGAGCCACGCCAGATCTATAAACTGGTTTGGAAAAACAGGCTATGCAGGCGTAATGTCGGTGCAACGTCAATTGTGGTTGTGGTGCTGGCTATCTAATTTCACCAGAAAGCAATAAACACTACATATGTACCCCTACGATAAAGGCGTCATATCAGATTAACGTCTGTGGTTCCAGTGTCGGCTCCGCTTTTACAGCAGTCTAATAAACATTACATTTGTATCCCTATGATTCAGCAAGCTATACTGAAGCATTGCTCGACCCTGGAAGAATACATTAACGAAAGTCACGTACGATATTCACATCATTGCATCATAAAGTGCACTTAGTTTTGATAATACTGACGTATGTACTCTAACGTGAGGGCTGACGTTACGTCACACCATAAGTTACACTTTAAACGCCAGCGTTGTCGACGTGCCTGGTAAGCCCACGATGTGCACAAAGGTACTACATTTACAAAAAGGCATCAATCCACTTCGTAACGCTTGGCTCAAAGCCATAAAAAAGAGCATAGGAGTACTCGCTGACTGCTTCGTATGAAAGCGATTACCACAACGCGTGAAATCTGCCGAATGTTTTTATATTATGTTTTTATCAAACAACAACAATCGCCTCTCCCGAGCGCCTTTCCCTGTTTTAATGCCGCGCATCCGGTACTTACAAATCACGAAAGACGTACGCTATCAACGTTACGTAGCATTCTTGATAGGAAAGTGTCGAACGCCGTGTTTTTCAAGAAAGGAAACGCGAGCTAGTCACATGGTTATTATTGTCGCAGGAAAGAAAAGGGCTCCCCTATGGGTGCGAACACATTCTAGACTGCGTGCTAGGATTTACCCGTGCACTATTTGGTCACAGAAAGCCTGATGATGATGACGATAATAATAATAATAATAATAATAATAATAATAATAATAATAATAATAATAATAATAATAATAATAATAATAATAATAATATCTGGTGTTTTACGTGCCGAAACGATGATACGATTATCAGACATGATGTAGTGGAAGGCTCGGGAAGTTTCCACCATATGCTGTTTTTTCACGAGCACTTACACCGCACAATAAACGGGCCTGTAGCATTTCGCCTCTAGCGAAATGCGACCGCCGCGGAAGAGGGATCGAAACCGGGACCTTCGGGTCAGCTGCCGAGCACAGTCACCAGTGTGCCATCGAGGTGTACAGCCTGATTATGTGAAGAAAACTTACGGAAGAATGTGAATATCTTGTGGTTCATATCTAAGGGATTACACACTAACAACCGGCGGGCTTACCACTGTCCTCAAAAAGCGAGTCTTTGGTACAATCTAAAAAAAAAAGAAGAGTCTGTGTGACTCCTCGGAGAGTCCTGACTTGTCACATATATGACTCTCTTTAAAGACGCACGTTAACCCTCTTGTGGGTAACACGACACTCCGAAGAAAGTACAGTGATTTCCAAAGAGAGTTGACGCGCCTCTTTAAAGAGAGTCATATATGTGAGAAGTCAGGAATCTCCGAAAGGAGTCAAAGGACTCTTTTTCTTAGAGCGCATACGTTAACTTACTACAGAAAATGTTCTACTTACGATGCGTATACCAGAATGCAGGTGTAGACAAAGACCCTTCGACTCCTGACGAGGTCCAAGCAACTGGCCTTCTTTTCGGCCGCTTGCTCTTGCTGAAAAGTTGAACAGAAAAGTGAAGCAATAAAGGACGACTTCGTTAGTATTAACAAGCGATGTAGGACAGCATCTCATTGCAAATCTAGCCAATGCTTCGATACGACAACTTGACTTGTCAGGGAAGGAAGCCCTCTTAAAGGCAAGTCTTCTTGCCAAAACGTCGACTACAGCGAAATTCCTTCTTCGAAGACTTCTCTCTTCTCCAAGTGCTCAACTTCAGCTGAACCTATGTCTTGTTTGGATATGATATTATTAATGTGAGCGTTTTATGTGAGATCTTCTTGTCCATTTGTTACATAACATTGTAGCTAAAGTTCTTGATTTCGAGACATTTTCTGCAATGCCGTGGTGCTCTAATTGCTTCTAGCTGATAACGTCCTTGTGTAAGCATTTATTATTGCTCTTCTGTAATATCCGGCCAATAAAACTATGAGCAGAAGTGTGCAGGCTGTACGCAACCTACTTGCAGATTCCATGGTCGCATGCTTCAGAAAAAGATTCTCAGAGACTATTTTGTGCGAGGCGTTTGTACAAATATAAGTGCCTATACATGCACGGAACATGACGGCGACGGCAAAAACCTGCGAGAGTCTCCATATGATTCCTATCGCAGTAAAAGATACAGCAAATATCACCTGCAGGATTTTCTTTCTCAGTTGACCAAGAAGAGAGTCTATGTCGTCAATTGGCTGTCTGTTGTCAGCGCAGGCTTTGAGTATGACTTTTCGAGCTTCATCCATTTTTCCAGTTGCTATCAGCCAGCGGGGAGATTCGGGCAAGTACCTGGAACGAACGTGCAGTTGGAAAGAATAGGTAGTTTTTACAGCGTATCGGTATGTGGCTAGAAGGTCGGAAAATGGGGTGGTCTGTGAATCTGTGAGTGCGCAGAAACTCCTCCGGCGCAGCCCAAAAAAAAGGTGCTTTTGAGAATAATTTTTGTCTCTACCTTAACTTCCGTGAGGAGGGGGGAGAGGAGGTCAAGAAGTGCACTTCCGTGTTCTATGCGAAACGTATGTCTCCGTTTTACTAGCCTAAAACAACCACTGTCTCCTTTTATTCCTCCCACATCCAGGTTTGTTTTTTTTTTTCTTTGTAGAACGAGCACCGTGTGACACTCTTGGTTTTCTTGCGATCATATCCGGCCGAACGCTTACTTCCGGTTGGAAGAATATTCATAAAACGCCTTCTAAAAAATAGATATCGATGGATCTGGTTGAAGTGCAGAGTAATATTTCATAAATATATTGTCGGAGCAAAATTGTCCTTAATGTCAAATAACTGTCCGGATAATTATTGAAAATTATTTGAGTTCATTGAAAGATTTAAAGCAGCTAGAATCGTTGTGGCACCTGGCGGAAGAGATCTCAACCGCAAGCTTTTTTTTTTTTTTTTGATGCGCGGCTTCTGAGACCCGCATCAGCAGTGCGAGGAAACAAAAACTTAACCTTAGCGCCCGTGTGGGTCACGCCTTTCTTTGGCCGTGTTTTTTTCGTGCGTTATAAGCTTCGGTATGACGAACCAACACGCCCAAAACGCTACGTTATAAAGTTAACACAACCCTAACGAAAACCAACAGAGAATGAAGCCAAGGTAGGTATAAGGGACGTCATTTCGGGGAGGCCGCCGCTGTAGCTCAGTTAGCAGAGCATCGGACGCGTTATCCGAAGGTTGCAGGTTCGAACCCTTCTGGCGGCAAGTTGTCTTTGGGTCCACTTGAATTAGTTCACATTTACATCATAATCGCTACAATGCAGTTAAAATAGTATAAATAACGTCACCAATAGTTTCCTTGGCCTCATTGTTGGTTTTCATTAAGGTTGGTACAGACAAAGAAGAACTACCTCTTAAATTCCCCGCTCATTCAAAGTAAACAAAAGGAATAAGCAAGGGCACATGAACGCTGAGGTACAAGTGTAGCTACCAGACATCTGGGTCAAGGATTTGGGTGGCCTCCATTATCTGCCTTTTTTTTTTTTCACTCACCATGACCAAACTACGAAGACCAGGAGGGGCACGCTGATGGCGCCCTGAAGGCTCCTCCAGTCTTGGAGGAACCAGGCAAAGCCCGGGAGCATGATGATGCCGATGGCAAAACCGACGCTGAAGGCCAGGGCCGCGGTTGTCCGCTTCTGGGGACCGATTACCTCCATCACTGAAAAACACATGAGTGGCACCCGTTTGACATTGTGCGACTTAGTAGTGCCTTTCTATTTCATCACGAAGCTGAGGGAGGCTGGGAGAACAGGCTGAGAAGCAGCTTGACTCGCAACGGCTTAAAGGGCCCCAAATGGCCCCTGAAAATACAAATAACGAGCGCATTATTCTCTCCTGGGGTTTCCTGTCTTTTCGAGAATAGTTCGTGACGCCGGCATTCTGTTCACGTGACGCCGTGAGGAAAAAAAGCTCTCGACTGGTCCATACACGACGGACATATCAGTTGTTAATTGCATGAAACACTGCGCCTCCATGCAATCGCATGCCCGTTCTGCACTGTCTCGCATGGCTATGATGCGCGATCAATTGATCTCACTTCTTTTTGTACGTTTTTGACTGCACAAGCGGAGACAAGAACGCGTAGCCAAAATGCGCGAAATACTGATAGGCTCAACGTTTAGTGCTAACATTATCCGCGCGTTATATCAAGAAATAAGTGGCGAGGAGGAGATAGCGCCTGTAGGAAGGGTAATGAAGGCGAAAGGGAAGCCACTATCTCGTCTGTGACCTCGAAGTGTTTTAGGGCCCCTCAACAGGAGGGCACTTTGGCGAGCATAGAACAAACCGTTATGCACACAATCGAGAATCAAGAAGGGACTTGAACACCTGTGTGACGAACCGCCCTATAACAGGATAAATAAACAGCAACAAAAGGTAAAAAGAGATAAAGAAACAGAATTATCAACAACAATTCAATGCATTTTCTTAGGAAATAACGATTGATAAGAACACATAGAAACAATTTACATTGCTAAAAACTACACTGGTAACTACAAAATGCAGTGTTGAACTTGCACAGGTGGAAAAGAAGTAACATGCATCAGGTCTGTAAAGAAACAAAGCATTTATGCTTGAAGGACATCACATATGGTATCAAAAATGGCATCAGAACATGATTGGAGGTCAAGTGGCGAAGCTAATAAAACAAAAAACAAAAAACAAAATTAGAACTTTGAGGACAGTAAAGTACCCATGTCATTTCTGGAGGACCTTTCTGGTGCATGTGATCTCACTTTTGAAATTGCTTGCCAATTCGCTTGTGTTTTTCGTAAGGTAAGTTTAAGAAGAAGAAGAAGAAAACTTTTATTAATTTCCGGCAGATTGCTGGGCTGGGCTCCCACCTAGGAGCTAACGGAGACACCGTGTCTCCTGGCAGCTTCCTCGGCCTGCTGGATCGCCCAGAGTTGCTTGTCCAGGCCCGAACTGAGCAGCGTAGTCCGCCAACGCTCCCGAAGGCCTTCATTGGAGGTCGCGACCCTAGTATTGCAGATTAATGCTGGACATGCCCATAGGATGTGATCAAGCGTGGCTCTGCTGTTACAATACTGGCATAGATTAGTTGGGTATAATTCAGGATATATGTGGTGCATGATGACGGGGTTCGTGTATGTTCGTGTTTGTAGCTGCCGCCATTGAACGGACTGGGCCCGATTTAGCTTGGGGTGTGGCGGAGGGTACTCCCGCCTTTGCATTCGGTAATGCTGAGTGATGTCACAGAATTTAGTGAGCCGATCATCCCATTCCCATACAGCCGCGGAAGAGTCTATTCGGGTGGCTGTTTCTTCTAACGCGGCCCGGAACGTGAGACCTCGAGCCACGTTGTGCGCCACTTCATTTGGATTGACCTCCTGGTGACCTAGGGGCGTGTGGGCAGGGAACCAGAGTATTTGTACACATTTGTCTGCCTCATGAATTTTGCCTGTATTTAGGATCCGCAATGCCTCGGGGGAGATTCTGCCGCTTGCGTAGTTTCTCACCGCCGTTTGCGAGTCGCTGATGATATAGCAGGCGTTCGTGTGGGCTATGGCCATCGCGATAGCGACTTCCTCCGCCGTTTCTACGTGTCTTGTGGTAATTGATGCGCTTGTTTTGCATTGTTGTGTGTGGTCTACAACCGCAGCCACGAAGCGGTGACGTTCCCGATAGCGTGCAGCATCGACAAAGACCGCCTCGTGGCTGCGCCCAAAAATCTTGGTCATGGCTCTGGCTCTACTGAGTTTAACGCTAGAAAGGTTATTGCCTGTTAGTCTATAGCTAGCTTGCTAGTTAGCTGGCGAGATACATGAATCTGCTTTCGAACTGCGTACGCGGTCGAGTCGGTGGGCCAATGTTCCTACGCTTTCATTTCCGATACCCACCTGCTTTCGTCGCGCCGATGATTCTTATTAACGGAGATCACACGCCCACTTACATAGGAGAAGCATGCTCGGAGGCTATAGCCTTAGAGCTTTTTGTCTCCTTGCTTGTGTCCGCAGCGTTTTCTTGCAGGATTAGCCAGATTTCAGGTCGGCACAGCAAATACCTCCAAAGGTACACAGTACAAACGCCACTTTGAACCGACTGAATTCAGAGCTGGGATCGCGCTGCCTTTTCTTCATCTTTGTATGTGTGTTAATCTGCGCCGCTATGCAACATAGTTGTGTTCCAACGCGCCCGCTACCTGTGAGAACACGTCCCTCAACAAACTAGAAGTAGTGTTCCTATAAACTTACGGAGGCAGAAAGAAGCGGCCTGACCCAGTCCCAAGCCGAGACCCAGAATGCCTCTCGAGAACAAAAGAATCGAGAACCACGGGGACACCGCCACGCAGACGCTACCGACGAAGCTGGCCACGTAGCCGGCAATCACCATGGGTCTTCGTCCGAGCCTGTAAAATTAATCAATCAATCAATCAATCAATCAATCAATCAATCAATCAATCAATCAATCAATCAAAGTTTACTTCAACTGAAAAGTCTGGATTGTCTTTGACGCTAAAAGTTGCTCTATACTCGGTTACAACTTTAAAAAATTGGCTGCGTATCTGCGTGCTTCCCTGAAAATGTCGTCTAAAGACGATAGAAGAGGCGCTGCGTGAGATATGGACGCCATCTGGCAATACGTCGGGAAACATGAGTGCTGTGTTGCGGGCTGGTAGTCCCGGCGCAGCAGCAGGCGAAGACCGGCGCTGACCAACGCGACCGGCGGGAACGCCAGCCAGCCCGAACACGCGGTTTGGCACGAAGCGCTAAAGCAGAAGAAACTTCCGCACTCAACGAGTACTCTACACAAACCATTTTATTTACACGTCGCCTGTGTAAAACAGGAATGCCAGAGCGGTGCCCCATGGCATTCGTACAGTGCAATACAGAACCGAAACTGAAACACAACAATGAGCTCGTGCAGAGGGCACGGAGGAAGGCAAGTTTCAGCGCAGTCGCATTTTCAGCGCAGCTTAACAAACTAGGGTCTTTAGAATTACGTATGTATGCATTTTCTATTGACTTGACTGGGACGCTGAACACTCTTACATTGGCAAAATACGACACTCACGGTACAATTATATACATCTGATTATAATTTGAACGTATGCGCATAATATTATAGAGCGTTTTGCATCGCTCTTACAAGGCGGAGCGAACCAAGACATCGCTCTAAGATGAGGACTTCTAGAACTCTTGCGTTGACGTTTCTCGAAGAGTTTCATAGAGATTACTGGTATTAACGAGGCTTAAAGGCTAGATGTGAGTGAGTACATGGATATTTAATTGTCACTGGAGCCCCCATGCAGTTGTATCAGGGATGCGAACAACACTAAGTTCATTGCATAAAAGAACAGATTGGATGCGACTACGGGCATTCTTGACTTGAAGAGCCTAATCATGCAAGATAATACGGCATGAGTTAAAGGCACAGCACGATCTTTGTGGTAATCAGTGCTGAGAAAATAGAACAGGTTGTAGAAACTTCACGGCTTAGAGCTGGAAATGGCCAATGCGAAAAATAAACTCTGTGCCGCGATGACGTCACCGCGCGTTATCTAGCAACCGCTTGCACAGCTGTTCGCCCGCTTCGCTAACCCATACACAGTTCCGCCACCAACACGCCTGCCTGGACACTGCGCGGATCCGCTAGGTCACGCCAGCCATACCGTTACGGCTTAACTGCGTATGCCCTCCTTCGTTCTGCATAAATCCGGAACCTGGTGGCGGCGCGCGGCGCCAGACGCAGACGTGGGGAATCCTAAGAAGGTTCGCAATGCCGACGAGGAAGCCGCTTACCGGGAATCGCGGCGGGCGGCCAAGCGAGACTGCTGGACTCGACTCGTGCAAAGCAGTCCGGGACGTTGCACGGCCGAAATGGCGAGAGGAGAATATGCTTGACTCGACAAGAACTTGGCATCACTTGGCATTACATCGCATAACCTAGCATCGCTTGGCATCACTTTCGTTTGGCGAGGACCAGCTATAGGCACCGATCAGCTCTGCTGTGCCTTCAGTGTTGCGCCACTAGTGCAAGCTACGCTCGGCTATTTTCAACGACCACTTGTCTACCACTGATGTTGCACTGCTCCACTGCCCGTTTAACTCGTCTTTTCACTAACGTCGAAAACGCGTAACCATGGAAACTAACCTGTCACCCAGTGACGACACCAGCGTGCCCACAAGCATTCCGCTCATGGTGGCCGTCTGCACCAGACTCCGGGTCCATGCTCGCTCGCACACCAGGTCCCACTGCATGTTTAAAATTAGATCAAAGTAAAGTAGATTCGATTCTGAGGTATTAAGTACCAACACCACCTTATGATTCTGAGGCACGCCGTACGTGCTGGAGCACTCTGGATTAATCCTCACTACCAGATTTTCTGTAACGTGAACCTAAGTCTAAGTACGAGACGTTTTTCGCGCACCGTTTACAGTGTTGGAGCGCTTACAGCGCGCTCCGTGACCACCATGGATTTAGTACAGACTCCAGATGAAAAGCTCCCCATAGCGGCCCATGCATTAGAATCTCCGAGCGCAAGGGCGCCGCCACTGCAACCACTGCACCACGCGGCGAGCTTTCCAAGATCCTGAGACGCGTGCTAGAATTGACTGTAGAATGCAGTTTTCACCGCAGTTAAAGTGAGCTCACCTAAGTAGAGTTGTAAGTAGGTGTCAACAGAAGGCGCGGACGACGGCGCACTCTGACTCACAGCTCAGTCACAAGACGCGCAACCAGCCGCGATCTCGAATTCAAGTGGATGTGGTTGCGTCATCTAGCAAAAGTGCCTGCAAACGCACCACCCTGCTACACGAGTCCTGCGCACAGTAAATTGCCTAAATTGCCTTTAAGATTTCCTAAAAGCATTGTAAATAAATATATAACACTGTGTAAACGTTTTTAAAGCGTAAAAACACCCGCGTTTTATTTATATTGCCAGTATTACTGTTGTAGAGTAACGTTAATTTTAGCTCACCTGTAAATAACTGCTCAGGCAAGAATGACAAAGGTAGTCTAATGGCGGTATTCTTGTGGTCGGCGCTCTTTTCGCCTATCTTTTTCTCCAGAGTCTGTACCGGAAGCCGCCTTTTATCCGTGGAGTAGGGTGCCTCGGCGCCAGCGTTTCTCGTACATGTGGTGAGTGCGTTCATGCTTGACCCGATATGCCACCATCGCACAACGCAATAATTCCACTGTTTGACCCAATATGGCGCCGGCGCGGTCAATGTATGTAACCACCCTGTGCGAAGCAACGCTGGCATCCAGGCGCTTTACCGTTAAGTTTATGAAAACAGAAAACTGGGCGAGTTGGTATGTATTCATCGTTACCAGAGAGCGCACACTGATGACGGAGTGAAAGAGAAAAGAACACGAAAAAGCGCAAACTTTCAACTACAGATTAATGAAGGAAAACGGAAGAAAATAACATACAGAAGTTTACAATACCGCACTCTGCCGGCTATTGAGTGTGAGACATGGTTCTAGAGCTTAACAACTTAACGCGCCTTTTATTACGCCCACTCCGTACCGGCACCGCCTTCTCTGTCAACCAAGCTACCACAAAGTTCATCTGACGTTTTTTACAAAGCTAGATAATGCTTCTTTTCATTCTATTTGCGATACTCGAATAAAAAGTTGATGCCAGTGACGAAACACTTTGTGAGGACAATGAGCTGGCCAGATCCGCTGATGGTTGTCTTGAAACAGATGTCGCAGAGGAACCTGAGATACTGCTGTACGTCCATCATGCGACATGCCGGCTGACTAAGCGTTGCACTCGTCGTAGTTATGATTCACTCCGTCGTTATAATCTCAAATGTGTACGGCGTACCGAAACTTCATCTTCGGGATGGAGCTGCCCCCGATGGTTGCTTTACCACTCTAAGACATCAGCGCCATCAAGGCCAGTCCGGACGTGACCTCTACCATCGTGGACATTGTCTGTACTATAGAGGACGCCAGCAGCAAAGGGAAGTGGCCCCCGTGATCTTGCTGTATGTACAGAGTGCATTCGATGGCCTGCCACACTTAGTCACTGAGAATTCCCGGGATGCACGCGGCATCACGGGCTGTCTCCGACAGTTTATGCTCCGGTTCCTCGCGGGGAGGATCCTCCGGTATCGAGTCGGAAGGACCAGTGTGAGTCCCAGGGCCGTGACGACCTGTTTAGCTCAGCCCGTTTCTGTTTAATCTCGCGTTGGCTGCCCTCCTAGTAGCCAACCCAGTGGTAGACTAGTGCTCACACAGTGCTCCATCTACGCCGACGATATGGCACTGGGTACGCGGGCCAAGGTGACAACTACCGGCTATCCGGCGATCACTACAACGGTCCCTGGATGCCGTGACCTCGTTCTTGCGTTGCATGAGGTTGAAAGTGTCCCCCACAAGACGGAGGCACTCGTGGTCCACCCTAGTGCGGCTGCAAGAGCCTACTCCCAGAAGCTGGTCTCGAGCGGCCGGCCTATCCCCTGGAGCAAGGCGATGACTTACCTGTGGCTATAGATAGATCACCGCCTATTCTGGATACCAGCAGTAAAGGCGGCTACCACCGTGGCAGCACGGGTGCAGTCTATGATCGGCAAGCTTCTACTGCGTTGACGGGGCTGCCCTCGAAAGGTGACCCTTCAGCTCTTCCACGGAGCAGCCACAGCAGTGATGTTGCATGGACTGCCCCTGGTGCAGCTGCCAATGCGCCGCAAGGACAAGCTGGAGAAGCAGCACCGGTTGGCCATCAGGGCGCTCCTGGGGCTGCCATGCTATTCGCCAGTGTCTGCCACACTGGCTCAGGCTCTGGCCTCCCCGCTGTACTGCTGATGCTGTGCCAGGCACTGCTCCACAATACAGCAGAGGGAAGCACCTGTCATCCAGCACCTCCATAACGGACCGTCCTCCCGCATAGAGGCATATGTGCTCTGTACAAGGACCTGATTCCACAGCCTTACTTGCAGTGCAGCCACCACAGCCACACATGCGGCCGTTGGACGTCTACCTGCAGTTGGAGCAGTGACCGGGAGATGCACCCCAGCCAGCGAGCTCCAGCAGGCAGCAGCTGCCAAGATCCGTGAGCAGCTGAAGGGCCACCTGCTCGTGTTCACGGATGGCTCTGTATACCGGAGACCTCCCCCCCCCCCCCCTCTGCTACGGCTGCCTTCGAAATTCCAGTGCCGCCTTCCCTTGCCCGGCGAGCTGAACTGCAGTCGAGCTGGCAGGGCTTCATTTGGCAGAAGACCATCTCTATGCCAGCTTGCCTCAGAAACACGTGGCGGTCATCACTGTCTCTAGGCCGGAACTACAAGCCTCGTTCGAGCCCGACTGGGCTGACATCACTGTGTCCTTGCTCCTGACGAAGCTGATGGCCATGAGGGCTTGCGGCATCACTGCCCTCCACTGGGTGATCTACTGGTAATAGTGGATGCCCTCGCTATATACCAGAAACAAGGAGGCAGATGCTGTAGCCAAGACGCACACCGTGACGACACCCCAGTTTCTTCTTCAGTTGCTGCCTGCCACTGGGGTCTAGTGGTTATGGTACTCGACATCCAGTATCGGCCGTGGCGGCCGCATTTTCGATGGAGGCGAAAATGCTTGAGGCCCGTCTGAAGTATTGTAAGGGAGCTGGTATTGTAAGGGAGATGACCCACTAGGGGGTGGTCTGGTTTCCCGAACAACCTCTCTGTAAAATAACAGCTTATTAAATGTTTACCACTAGTACCACCAGGGTTGCCAGATTTGGCTACTTTGGGCCAGTTTGCCTACTTTTCTTAGGCCGTGGCGGCAGAAAAAATCTTGGCTACTTGGCTACTTTTGGGCCAGTTTCCTGTTGCCTCGACTTGAACCGAATTATCGATATCTTGCGAAGTCGCTTCCGCTGGCGTTCGAATACGCGATGTACAAACACGGCAACGAAGGCGGGTTTCCAGCTCCCAAAATTTAATGTGAGGCTTGCATTGCACCTAAGAACTTTTGGATACGTGGCTAGGACTCGGGGGAAAACTGCTGCATGAGGCCTCATTTTGCAGACCACCTGTTGTTGAACGCCACTTTTAGGTGTAATTGGAGGTGAACGCGACAAACGAAAGCGCTCCGCATACATGACGTGCTGCAGTCACCGACATTGGAAATCGCATATGCGACAAACTACTTGTGGTATTTACTTGAATTAGGTCTAGGCTGACTCGGGAATATTACCCCCTCGGACTTCGTCATCAGGCGAGAAACGATCGTGAAAGTGTCTACGATACATGCTTCAATCCCAACATTTTGAGCACGCTCATGCAGTGCTCATTTTACTGTCGCCCAAGAATGATACTTATAGTCCTTTTAAGAATAGCCATGCAATGCACGTGAAGAGAGTCGTTTATGCAAAAGTGCAAGAATCTTCGTCATCCTGCACGAAGCGATTGCTAAAGTCCACAATTTATGCTTTAACCTCAGCGATTATGATTTTGAATGGTTCTAGCTGTACTTATTCACATTTTCAACCTAAAGGCTCTTGCATTTAGCCATTTAAATAAAAACGTCGCAGCTGTTTTCACACACGCGTGGCTACATTTGGCTATTTTTACTGCCATTGGCTCAAGTTGGTTAATTTTTGGCTTATTTTCCCAATTTCATGGCTATTTCTTATCTTTTTGACCTGGCAACCCTGACCACTACCACCTTAAGGGCCTCGCTCCCTTAGAACACAACGTAGTTCATTCGTACCGATAAAGAACTCTGTAGGCCTTGGTGGACGCCGTCAAAATCTATGACGTCACGACGCTTACGTGCGGTAACCTCATGGCGGCGCAACCGCCTCTATTTTTCTATTGCGCATTTTCACAGTAACCAAACGTCTTCGCTCTGGAGGAACGACGTTCTTGTGTTATTGCAAAACGGTAATTTACTATTTCGAGAAAGAAAAAAGATTTTTTCTTTAGTGTCCCTCTAGTGTCTCTCATTGCAAAACTAAATAGCTTTTATTACCTAGACCCAGGAATAATATTGGCAAGTTCACTGCAAACTTCTCATGAGTATACTTTAGGAATTCTTGGCCTGAAGTGAAAATAACGCGTCCCTCGAAATATTTAAAAAGGCCTGGCTTTCAATAACCTCATAAATATCTTACGATAAAAATGGTAACTGATTCCGTATTTTGTTACATATGTTTCATCTACTGCTTACCAGAACATTTTGTGTAACTTACTTTTGTATATTTAGTACTGTTCCTGAGAACGTTACTCTCTGATGTCTGTTTTTATTGTAGGTCTCACTCTGTCTCGCAACTTTGTGACCTACTTTATTTTTTTCAATTCAAATCAACACAATTATATTTATCATCTTACATGACAGGTTGGAGATAAAAGCTGTCCAAGTGCAGCTTGTAGAGTATACAAAACTAAATTTCAGATGGGAGGCAGTAGTCGAGCTTATACAATTGAGAACAGAGTTAAGTACACAAAGTAAACACCAAGGAATATACGAAACCGCGATATGCACGCGTACGTAAACTTAACTCATGTTATTTAAATACATTGTGTGAAGCATTACATGCATTTATAAATTGTATTACATGTACACAAATCTTGAAATCTTCAAATTAAAGGCTCGCTTAATCTCTGAGATCTGTCACTCAAGACGACAAAGCAAAATATTCTGTAAGGCTTTTGACATGCACTCACCTCTTGCACCAGAGAACTCCGGTAATAGCTCTCTCCGTATTCCCACCGGTTGCAGCGCACCGTCTGATTACCGAAAACCGGAGTGTCGTTGGCGAAGAGCTCGACGTCGAACATCCGGCAGCGACCACTGCTAAGCGAAGACCTATAAGCATCGGCCGTTGAGTTCGGGAGCACCAGAGACTTCCACTGCTCGGACGTCACGTTCGCGGCAAAACCGTCAGGCCTCGCGCACCAGTGTTCGACCGTGGGCAGGAAGAAGCTGTATATGACCAGATGAAGACCGTTGGGCACACCTCTGAGGAGGCAGAAGAGGTAGACGTTCCTCTGGAACTTGCCATAGTCTCCGATAACACTCGTGACGTCCATCTCGACGTATTCGCGTGGGCTGACGTCTCCCGATTTAGGACTATTCTTTCAGTACGCCAATGAAATGATGTGCCCTCGCGACCACTGCCTATGACAAACAGGCAGTGCGGCGTTCAGTGTCCCAACACTCCAACTACACTGACGCGCACTATCTGGATTCTCGCGATATTTGAAACCTAAAGTAATACCTCCAAGCTCCTCGAACTATAGTAATACCTCTGAGCGGTGGACAATTAAAATGTACGCCGACCATGAAGGTTCAGATAAAAGCAAGACGTTTCGGCTCCCGCACGGGAGCCTTGTTCGCAGTGAAAAATGAATGCGCAAACCTGAGTAATACCATCGGGCCTCGAGTACTACCTCCGAGCTCCCCGTCTCTTGCTACGCACGAGGTCTCGGTTCTTCCCTTACAAGGGCACAACTGCGATCACTATGTGGTCTTGAAGAAAACCCACGCACTCTTTGTTGTCGGCAAGAGGCGCTCGCAGTGCAAAAGCCACCGCCAATGTTCGGCGTGGCGGGGGTTAATCGAGGTGCGACTAAACAGCGCACGTGCTTTTAAGCAATCACCCGGGCGCGCTATCGGCACGGGTTACCCCCGTGAAGGCGTCAGGTCGCGGCGTTCCTTTGACGGCATATTTACCTGCGTCAATGTTTCCAGTCCTTTAAAAAATAATAAAGCAAACTCCCGATAGCGCACCAACGACGCAGCGGGTAATCTTCAAGTCGTTTTTTTTTTTCTTTTACTTCCTGAAACACTCCAAAGTCGAGTGTTGTGTTATCATTTCTATCTCGAAGTAAATAAATAAAGGCCACTCTTCGCTTCACAGAGGCTTTTCTGACGTCTACGAAACGCGAATGCCTTATTGTGTGGTTGAAGTCGCACAAACCTCACAGTCCTGACTCCGAAGCCTTCTCAGTCTTCTGTCCCACAGTCCCACGTGTATACACCGGCACTTCTTTCGTCCTTGACATCCCAAAGTACCGAAGCAGATTTTTTTGTCCTCTCCTCGCTCGGGAAACTTAAATCAAAACTGAAGAACTTGCAAGAAAATATTCCTCACCAGAAACTTCAGTAAGATGATTCACTAACGGTTCTCCTTTCCTCTGCCAAAGCGGTCGTTGGTCAGAAAATGGCCCGTTGTTGTAATGCCGGAAGTATCCTTTACAGCACCATGCTGCATCTCTCGAGGGCTTTAGCATGAGACATTGAAGATAGACGTCAGTCTTCTGGCTACCTAGCTGTGGCCCTTCGTCATTCTTACAGTGTGCAGGCACCGTATACAGCCGCACGGGTCACAGCTGTATGAGCCCGCTCGCGGTATCTTATCTCAATTACGTTATGACACTGCCATTATGAAGGCGAGGCCGATGGCGGCGGTCATTTACGATGTTCGTACCCGCTTACACTTAATACAACTTGCACCTCAAGAAACGCGGTGGCTTGGTCGTATTTCTGCGATCTGGTCAAGGTCCTGACCTAGTTTAGTCTTGGCTGCGGTCCCCGACGGAGGCACATGTGGAAGTCATATGAACGTGAAAACGTCCGTGCATACGCGACTACCCGGCTCTTTTCTACATTTCTGTTAGGTTAAAGGGGAACTAGTAGGAGTGGTAGCAGTGAACAACTTTACTGAGGTCCTGAGAAGGTAAACAGGGGGGTGGAGGTGGGCTACTAGGTAGGCCCCCACCCCGCCACTGGCTAATCATGAGTCGGAACAGAGAGGCCATGCCTTTCCGCTCGTTAACGGGCCCTCTAAACAGCCAGGAGTTAGAAGTCTTGTCTGGAGTCCGTGATCGTCTTCCTCCGGTCTTCTTCTTGGTTAAAATCCTGTAACCCAGTGCACTGCCAGAGCATGCGATTTAACGAGCAAAATTCAGCGCCACACTCTGGGCAGAGTGGATCAATGTCGGGGTGGAACGTGCTCAGAAAGCCCCTAGAGGGTTAGGACCCCCGTCTGGAGCATGCAGAGCGTGCTAGCTTGTGATCTGTTAAGCATAGGATGGAGCAGGCGAAAACTCTGCCTATCCTCTCTGTAAAGTGATGTGATTTCGTATGGAGTAACTATAGGATCACTATGGACGAGCCATCCCAAACTCACCCGAGAATACGTAAGAAGTCAATCTAACCAAATTTATTATTTCCCTGTGGTCGAATACTCGTAACAGCAGAATATAGGAAAATATTAGGTTTGGTTAGATTGATTTCTTACCTGCGTTGGAGTCTATCACCGCATTCTGCGCCCCATTACACAAAATTTTTGCGTCGAAAACAGCCACTGAAAGTCTCCGATGCAGCTGCTCAATTTGAATCACGCGCACTAAACGGAGGACCTGACGTCACTATCTCGGCTGCCGATTTCTGTTGGTCTCAGCGGGCGCCCGAGAGATCAGCGGCCGTAACATATGTAGCAACAACTCTGGCGTACCGCATGCGTATACGTTGTCCGAATTTTTGTAATTCACTTTTGATCTGTAAGCCGTAGCAAAAATTGAATAATGACAAATAGAGAATCTCACGTTCTTTAAAGGAGGTACCCACGGGGCATGACAGAGGGCGCCACTCCAATTTCTCGATCACGTCGTTTTCTCGCTCAAAAACGCTCTGTTCTCGCCAGGAATGGCGAATTAGTTATTACACATGCCTAATCTTTGAAACTAACTCAACTCAATAATTTCCTATGGCGACCCTTTAAAAATTACTGCTCTGCGAAAGAGACCAGTAAAAGCAATTGATAATCGTTCATTTAAAAATACAGCTAAATTCTCTTTATTTATGCATGCCTAACTAAGGGTCACCGAAATTACGAATAACGAGATTGCTAGCTGCATATAGGAGATGATCTTAGATGATAATAACTCATTTGAAACGTCATCTCCCAAACGTCATCTCGCAACCGATTCAAAATGCCACCTCACGGTTCCAACACGATACCACTTTTTTTTTTCATCTCGTAAAACTGCGGAACATGCATGACACCGCTCACATTTAGGTCATACCTAGTTAGCTAGCTAATCGAGCAAATTAAAACAAAAGACATTTGTTCTAACGTGCGCATTCTGAACTTTGCCAAAAAAGTCGTATTCTGACCTTTAGCGTTCTACCTTCAAGAACTGTTTGCAGCCTTCTTCGAAACAATCGGTATATTATAACGTGTCCAACTTTAGGGATCGCTATGGTTCAAATTTGATTTAATCTGGATTGACTATAATAACCTAGAGTGCGCTGCAGGTGATCTAAATGACGCATTCAGATTAACCGAAGAGGGGCATGAGAAAGGACAAGCGTGGTCAGCGTTACCATTGGGTAGATTTGGGAAGGAGCCAAAACTCGAGCTAAAAGTACCCAAAATTATCCGCGCTATTTAATTTTGTCTTTACTTTTGTAGACACGTAAAATAGAAGCGGTTTTATACATATAGTTTTTAACGTTTAACTATAATTATTATCATTTCGAATATGTAAAAACAAAAATAATAACACAATTTCTCTCTCTTCCTTTATCTTCAAGACACAAGTAAGGTGCTAATAAATAATTTAACTCTAAGTTCGGTATGCCTGCTTACACTTTACGCAGAATCTTTCCAGAGACAGAGTGATTATCAAAGATTACGGTCGACAAGCTAAGGAATTTCAAATCTCGAGGCAGCTTTTCTTTGAAGTCGCAGACCGATATTAGTTAGTACAGTTAGCATAATATCAGTCCATTTTCCACTAATTAAATACGAAGATGAGAGAAAATAGCGTAGCTTCATTTTGTTGCTGATCTTTGTTTTTCCACGCTCACATGGGGACACTCGCTTTGCATCAGCGTCAGAAACTGGCGCGCAGCGCCAACATATTTGGCGGGAAGCATAAGTAGCGTTACAGTAACGGGTTCGCCAGTATTGTCACGGGGATGTGACGTGGACGAAGGTAGCAGTCGGCTTGTTCGAGACTAAACTATTTATTTGGGCGAACCTATGCCCGAAAAAATGCAAACGCACGGTAAAAGTAACTTACGCTGCACCCTGAGAGCGGTAACCGGTAATCTGATCATCGGCGGATGATAAGATACACTATAGCCACCTTTTTACAGTAGCCAACGAACCTTCCAGCGTTATCGCTGGTGCTCGCTTAAGCTCTCGAATAAACTTGATTATTCGCGTCCTGCGCGCAATCTTAACAAAATGATCTGCAACAATCGCGAAGCTTCTGAAACACCGCGGCGCGATATGCGCCGAGCATTGCTAGCAGTCGTTTCGGGTGAAACCAGGATAGTCATAGTGACGTCACAAATTTTGGCGATCCGTGACGTCATGATAACGTCATGTCATGACGTCATCACTCAATGAGAATTTTTCGCATCACTCATGTTGACGCCGCCGAAGCGGGACTCCCACGGTCAATTTTTGCGTTTGATGAAGCATTTAAAGCTTTCGCCTTAAAAATTACACCTAACCTATCGAGTCCACGTTACCAAAAATTGTAGATTTCGCGTTCAACAAGATATCTCATTCAAGCAATTTTCGTATTCTTGACGCCACTCTTTCCGTTAATTTACCAAAAAAAAATATGGAGCCGGTAAGGGCGCACAAGAAACACCCTCATTCGGGCGTAAAGCGCGAAAGGAGAATCGGCGCCGAATGGCCTTGAACCGGCGAGCTTCGTCGGAGCGCGCAACGCGTGCGTTTTCCGCAGTGACTATTCTGTGGTCCAGACCACAGAATAGAGTGCAGCTTTATTCTGTGGACAAGACCACAGAATAGAGTGCAGCTTTATTCTATGGGCCACACAATAAACTTGCGCGCTGTGGGCTGTGCAGAAGTGTTCTGTAGCCCAAGCAGCCCACCTCTCTTGACGACGGTTTTCTGTCACAAATTGACAGGGTTAATTCTGTGGTCTGGTCCACAGAACAGGCACTGCTAATGCCCTCATAAGGAACTGAACCCACCCCATGAAGACTTCGATTTGCCAACGCTCGAGCTCCCTTGACGACAGCTTCTCTCGCGAATCTCATTATGTGCTCGCAGTTTTGTGAATCGCTATTGAAGACGCGTATGCGTGAAAGATTCCAATGTTTTGACATATGCCAGTATTGATATCAGCCGCAGATAAACTTGTTATTGTGAACGGAAGCAGCAAAACGAAGGCGTATAATAACAAATGACAGCGGTTCTAAAATTTCGTGAACCTCATCTATCGCGTGCGGAACACTAAAGTCCCTTTCACCACGGTACGCTGGTGTCATGTGAACAAGTGCACTAACATTTGCACGGGAGACTCGAATTTTGAGCAATTCTTCTGAATGGGCGCGGCCATAAATCACCCCTAAAAGAACGCTAACGCCACCGCGAAAAGAAAACAATAATGACAAATGACAGCGTATATAAAATTTTCTGGCCTTGATCCATCGAGTACGCAACAGCCACTTTAGCTGCAGAACACCTGTGTCAAGCAAAAAAAAAGCGCAATAAGATTGGCGAGAACCTACTGGTAGTCACTGGACACAGCTCTGGCAGATCTCATCTGGCAGATGTCTGAGCGGTGCATAATCGTCTAGGCTTATTTTAAGAAAAATCTATCATGGCGGCCGTCCCTGGAACATCGTTTACAGGGGGCGCGGGCAATGCATCTTTCTTCTTGATTCTAGCGTTCGTCGGTGTCTGGAACGGCCCAACGCAGGCCAATCCCGCGATCACCAAAATGCGTGTTTGGCATTAAATTTTTACGCTTCCTGTCTCCTTCACACGTCTTGCCCTAGAGAAAGCTTTCATTCCATTACCACAAAACTTAACGAAGCCTTCACAGAAGGTAGACTCCTTTTACGTTTGTTTTGTGCCACCGGAACAACTTAGTCTGATGCTCGAGATATGCCTACAGTTGAAAGTGTGGGTATTTAGCCGAGTCGGTAACACATTCGGCTTATGAGCTTCATGCCTTTCATGACAATTTAAACATTATTAGCGGTTGATGTGTCGAATAAGACGATTTGACTCGCATATGAATAGCAAACCGCATGATAATATCTGGTTAACTTCCTGACCTTCCTCTTCATCTCTTTCTCTTGGGTTGTTTCGTACATTATTTCTTAATAGTGGTAAGTTAGACGGGACAGAGGGGTGGTGGACACGCGGTCTTCTGATTGAGTCGACGTAGAAATGGTTACTGATTCAAAACTGGATTCGGCTACCTTTGAGTTGACTTCATTCGAACTTTTAGAAAGCGGCACTTTATATTTAATATCTTCTAATATTCACATAAAAGACGCAAACGAAGGGTAGCGCAGCTTCAAATCATTTTTCTGTTTTTACGTGAACTGCCAGTGTTAATTAGCTAGTGTGTAGAAAATTAACATGTTACCCAGGGAAATGATGGTGGCATTATGGATCGGTTACGTTAGCAACGCTTATATTCGTTTGGCTTCGTCGGTGGTCGTCCCTCATTGATTGGCTTATTGTCAGCTGCTTGTAGCTCTGGCTAGTGCAGTGCATAGTGCCACAAATGGCCTCCCTTTATTTAGGCACCAGTGATATCCGATTCCATAGTACTCTGTTTCGGTAATATGTACCCAAACACAGTACAACCTAACAGAACGAAACAGGTACAACCTAAAAAAAAACGAATGAACGCAGAATCGACTTTGCCACCTATGCGTTGGGACCTTACTTGCCTATCTAATGCATAAGCGTATAGTTTTATTCTGGCTTGTATGCTTACCTGAGACGATGCTTTCGGGCGACAACGCGTCTTTCATTTTCTCTCAAGCGGTCGTCAGCGTGCGGAGGGGCTCCGTTGGCGGCGCATCCCGCGACCACCGAAACGCGCGTCTCTTGTCAAATCATCCCAAAGTCGGAATTTTACTGATGTCTACAATCATCCACAAGTGTTCCACGTTAAAATAGACAGTTTTAGTTTCACGTACGCGGACGCTTTGCGTACGCAAACGTGAGAACTCTGCGTACGTTACGCTGCACGCGGCCGCCATGTTTATAGTTTCACGTGCTCAGATGCAGCGCCACGGAGCTTGCGCATACACGGAGCTTGCATGCATGCGGCGATTGCTTTCACATGCCTTTCCGTGCTCCTCGGTGGCAGGCGAACATACTCCTCAAGCTGAATAAATTCAAGCCGCAGAAGCCTGTTTTGGTGTCAAGATGAGTGGCGCAGATTTTCGCATGGTGTTGCGTATTGGTGGCAGAACTACCGCAGGTAGTCGATGAACGCAGAACCAACGCGAAGGTCATCAGACAAATTTTGTTTATTCATATGAAACGCGCCTTTTGCGCTTTTCTTATCGGATCACGCTCGGCACGAAACAGAGAGACCATCGCCAAGCGGAAGACGCTCTGTCCCAGGCTGAGCCACGTTGAGGGTTGGACACTCAGTGAGCAGAAGACACACCCGCAGGAACGCGCGTATAGACGCACGACAGACATAACGGTCGCCAGGTACATTCCAAAAGAAAAACATCTCAGAGCGTACACTGTGACCCGCATTTGTTGTGAGCGTTCTCTTGGGCTGGTATTGACGACGTCCTCATAGAAGGTTCTCATAGAAGTGTGCGTAGAAAAGTTACTTCAAGCTAACAAATGTATTCTGGGCACATCAGAATGATACGCGCAATTTCGTAGGATAATTAGCGCGACCACATTTATTTATTTATTTGGTAGGACGTTTATACCCCGTGACCTGAGCTTTCTTATGGGCCACACACTATAGCTTGCGGAATGTGAATAGAGTAAAAACTCGTTAATTCGATCCTGTTAATTCGGAAAACACGATAATTCGGGCGTGCTCCATCACCCCGACAAGCATATGTATTGTTTAATGACATCAAGCTCTCGTTAATTCCGTGTTGTTTGGCCGTCACCCAGTTAATTCGGAGCGCGCCAAGCACGAAGCGCCTTAAATGTGCACCGCAAGGGTGCGTAAACAGCGTTCGCGAACAACCGAAACGGCCGCGGGCCTTCAGAAGGGCGCGATTACCATCCATGATACTGCATTAGCGAGCCACGTTTATTCAGCAGCAGATGCGGTGCTCAGCAGTTTCGTTTCGACTCTGTACGCAGGCGGCGCTCGTACCTTCAGAACTGCGTGGACGCTTTACAAAACTGTGGTCTTTATACACCACAGATTTGCCCACAGCTGATACGGCACATAGTAGCTTCGTCTGGACATCGGGCAAAGAACGCGCAACGTCACAATACCAAAAGGTCGTGGAAGCTGTTGAAGACGAAAAGCTTCAGCGACGGTCTCCATGCCGGCATAACACTCGTTTGCTACATTCTGGTGGATGGTCCCATGAAATCCTCTCCCGTGAAATGCGAATAAACGGGTTTGCACGGTATATCTCAGCCATGCGAATGCGAAGTACCCGCGGTTCAGAACAAATACAGACAATAATGCCAAGGAAGTATAGGAGATGTTACTAGTAGCGTAGTCAAGGACTATGCTAGTAGTAAATCTTCCACGAGTAAATGTGAAGAAAGAAAAGTGGACGCAAAGATAAATTGCCGCGGGCCAGGACCGAACTTGCGACCTTCGAATGCGTTCGATACTCTACCAACTGAGCTACCGCGGCGGCCATCCCCCCGTCCACTTTATAGGGTATATATGTGCATTAAACGTGGCAGTAGGGTGCCTTGATGCGCGTTTTGTTGCGCGTTTTGTCCAGGGTGAGGACATCTGCGGCGTCTACTGCGGCGCGGCTGCCATATTTTAGCCCACGGCTTCTTACCGGCGTCTCACCCCTCTACGGCAGCTGCGCTGAGAGGCACGAGACGCGGGGCAAAAAATGGCGTCGTGGCGGCATCAGCCCCTTCAAAGAATGGCAACACCCTAAGGGGGGCGCACACATCGAGGCACACTACGTGGCAGCGTCAGTCAGCGCCGCCAGTAGCCATGACGGCGAGTGTGGAGCACTCTTTTTCTGCCTGTTGGCGTCGCGTAGCACGTGAACTTATTACGAGCAGGCAGCTGACCAATAATCCCTCGCATACAACCTGAAAGCATCAAGTCCGCTAGAACGAGACCCTCGCTATATATGAAGGAAGGAAAGAAGCGTTAATTTTAAAGGCTCGTTTTTCTTTGTTATGCACAATAATAATGAGCACTAACGGACAATAATGCCAAGGAAGTATAGGGGATGTTATTAGTAGTAAATGTAAGGTAAATGTGAAGAAAGAAAAGTGGACGAAAAGATAAATTGCCGCGGGCAGAGACCGAACCTGCGACCAGAAGTGGTGGGCACGTTTCAGCTTTTCTTGTTAACCATCCGTACGAAATGTTATTAAACCGCTCAGCGCAAACATTTAGACACAGTACACATAGAAAAGACGAGGACCAGTGCAGGTCCTCGTCTTTTCTATGTCTACTATGTCTAATTTTTTGCGCTGAGCAGCTTAATAATTGAATGCCAACTAGCCCAATCCTAAACTTTACTTCGTACAGAATGCTTCGCTGGTCACTGAACGCGTGCCGGTTCATGATGATAACTTCCTATCTGCGACACACGGCAGAGGTCGTCCAAAGCAGCTCGGCTGTAAAAATGATCTCCTCTTACATTTGTTTGTCAAACACGACCAGCGCTGTTCAGCGCTGGTCCTGTTTGGTTTTTGTTGTCTTCTATTATTGTGCTGTGTTCTACTATGGAGTTCGCACGCTCCGAGCAAAGGTTACAAATACGATTAGTATAAAGGATGTACTACGCCCCTCATACCACTAATTCTTACTTAAAAAGAAGTTGAGGTTGACACGTTAACACTTATAGTAATATATTAATAGTAATGCTAATAGCAGTGCGCCAGAAACACTATTTCGACTAGGAGCAAACAAGGCAAAATATAAGATACGCAAACCTCAATATCTGCAAGAAAGTGCAGTACTAAATACGTAGAAGAAAAATGTTCAGTCACTGTTGCCTAGACTAAAAAACGCAATTATTAGTGAGCAGCTACTGGACGTTAAAGAAATTGCATTGAATGATACAAATCTATACTACAAGGGATGCCGCCATCGGCATAATTGCATTTACGCATAAAGTTCAATAACACTTCTGTTGGGCCTAGTTGGTACATAGCTTTCTTTAAGATGCGGAATGGTTGGCCGGACACACTTGTAGATAGTGATGGTTGTGCCGATATTAAAGATGCGCTACATACCTATATATTTTTATAACAGTGTATAGCAAATTTTGGTACGAGTGTCGCCTTGTTTTTCAGGATAGAAAATTCATTGTTCCTTATATTTCGTTGTTGTTTACCGACAGTGTAAGTGAACCCGTATGTTACTTGGAATGTTATTGTGTGGTCGTTATGAATGAATACAATGTACAATATGCCCTCTGTAATGACTCCATGACTGGGGTCGACAGTATTGAAAATAAAAATAAATAAAAAAAACTTCAGCGCAAACCCGGACGGACCACAAGGAATAGATGAGAGAAGCACTGGCTCTGTGCTTGTCTCATCTGTTCTTAGTGGTCGTCCTGGTTTGCGCTGAACTTCTCTTCTACTATATTAAATATATATATATATATATATATTTATATATATATATATATATATATATATATATATATATATATATATATATATATATATATATATATATATATATATGTATATATATATACATATATATACGGCTGACGCGGTAAGAGTGCCCAGATCCCCCCCCCCCACTCGCGAACAAGGGTACTTCAGCGAGGATGTAAAAAAAAAAGGAAAGACCTTAAAATTAACTCTAGATAGATAGATAGATAGATAGATAGATAGATAGATAGATAGATAGATAGATAGATAGATAGATAGATAGATAGATAGATAGATAGATAGATAGATAGATAGATAGATAGATAGATAGATAGATAGATAGATAGATAGATAGATAGATAGATAGATAGATAGATAGATAGATAGATAGATAGATAGATAGATAGATAGATAGATAGATAGATAGATAGATAGATAGATAGATAGATAGAATCAGTTCAAATCAAATGAGAAGAGGAAACACCATAAAACAATTTCCTTTTTCTAATGTCAAACAAGAACGAAATGCATTAGCTTTACGTTTGATTGCCTCGAGTTACCTCCTCATACACCTTCGAGGGTGGATGAGAGCGGGCAAGGTTACTTTAAAAAAGCCCACGCACAATCTGCTCTGGGAGTTGTGTGAGTGATGCGTATTCTATTGTGGGAAATTCTATGATGACGGCTTTCTTTGGAAAGTTATTTTCTGGCGGCGTCGGCGTGGCGTGCTTCTTCTCGATTCTAGTGCTCAGTGTCTCCTTTTATGTTTACAAGGAGAAGGAGAAAGAAAGAAGGTGTCTTTCGCGTGTAACTTTCGACTTCAAGTCGTCTTAGGCGAATGCGGGAAGAACCCTGCGACATTTTTGTCGTTATTACATGTGAGTGTCTTGCTAGCCGGAGTGACCGGTGTGCCATCGAACTCGGTCGAGCACCAAGGTGTGTTTGCGTTAGGATGCTATAGTTTGGTGTCCGTAGCACGTAAATAGGAGCGATGCCGTATAAAACCCGTTTACACCATGGAACACTGCTTTCGGACACCGTCGGCACGGCGTCCTTCTTCTAGATTCTAGCGTTGGTCTCATTTTATGTTTACAAGCAGAAGGAGAAAGAAAGAAGGTGGCTTTCGCGTGTAATTTTCGACTTCAAGTCGTCCTAGGCGAATGCGTGAAAAACGCGGCGACATTGAGGAGCTTGCTCCTTTTGCAGGGGGGTCTCTCGTCCCTCCTGCTGTGTACGCTGCACGTGCTCCGCCGAGAGCGGAGCACGCGCTCAAGTGACGATTCAAGGGTGCGTGCTCCGCTCCCGGCGGAGTACGCCGAGAGGAAGAAGAAGCAGCAGAAGAAGAAGCCGAAGAAGCCAAGGCAGCAGCGCGGAGGGCTCGCAATGGAGCAGCAACGCGGGCTCCCCGCCAAGACCTTGCGGTGAGAGCTCGCGAGACCGAAGAGAGACGCCAGCGACGACAGCAAGCACAAGCCACTACCAGCACCGAGGCGGCGGCTGCAGCGAAGGCTCGCGATGCCGAAGCTGATCGGGCTCGTCGACAAGCGGACCCGGAGGCGGCCTGGGCCAGCGAGACCGCAGCGAAGCGGGCGCAAAGACAAGCGGACCACGAGCTGAGAGAACGCGAAGCAGAAGAAGCCATTAATTATACTAACAGGAAAACGTTCCCCCGAGCTTACCTGATCCGTAAATAAGCTCTTGAACAAAATGTATATACTGCATCGACATACAACTTTATGTATGTAGTGCATCGACATGTAAATTTTAAACATTGTGTATGTTGGGTAAGGCGGGGCAAAATGAGACGCGGGGCAAAACGCGACATTTTCACTTTGCCGCCCTCTATAGCTAATACAAAAAGTACCATTTCTTTGTTTCTCTATTTCAGCCATAGGTGCCGGTAGTTTTCGACATTTTATGTGCAAAAGGTCATGATTGCTCACAGCATTAACGCGGGAAATATTGCATGGCTGATGTCAGTGTATTCGGGACCCACCAAAAAGGGGCGAAATTCTGCTCGGCCAAATTTCCGGATCCGTGCATGAAGCTACTCCGGCATCATTACAACAATGTAATCATTTATGTTGTTACTTTATACCACGAGCTACATGCCACCAAAAGCTTAGTTCATTTGGTGCCGTGGGCCAAAAGGGAAATTTTGTTGAATTCGGGCATGTGAGAGGGGCAAAACGCGACAAAAAGGCATTGAATTCTCTTAGAGAGTGCCTTATTAAGTGAACCATTTATTTACGCTCATTATAAGTGATATTTTTTTTTGTTAAGGATGGTGCGGACGTACAAGAAATTATCATCTAGAGTTTCCTGGGAGGAAAACGACATGGAAAAAGCACTGAATGCTTTTCAGGAGTTTCGGAGCAGCACAGCGCCGGGTTCTGTGTGGATTCAATGCGTGGTGTGCAAAGACTGGGCGCATGAAGACTGCGTGGCGGCCCACGGAGTGAATTTGAAGTGCTTGTACTGCAACAACTGAAAGGATAAAATTTTTTCACGCAGTCTCGCGGTGCCTCACGCAGCGTCTCGTTTTGCCCCGCAGGCTGGGGCAAAATGAGACATGTGGTGCATTTCTTGTTTCTTTTTAAAGTAATATTTCGAACCGTCACAGCATGGCCATATTTATGTAGCACATTCCTTGTGCCCAAAAGAAAGTTTCTGTGTTGACATTTTATGCTAACGAGTGAAATAAAAAAAGATATTCACTATTTTCAAATTTTTGCCACGTTTTGCCCCCCCTTACCCTAACATTGTGTTATAACATTGTGTTATACAACACTGTGCTATAAACATTGTGTATATACAATCGCACCACAACAACTCTCGTGTCGCTTCTTTATATGATGATGATTGCTTTCGGACATTCCTTTCGGACGCCATCGGCACGGAGTCCTTCTTCTCGATTCTAGCGCTCGTCAGCGGCTAGCATAGCCCAAAACGGGGCCCATACCGCGGTCATCAAAATGCGTATCTGGCATTACATTTTCGCGTTTTTCTTTTGTTAAAATCCTCCATGTCTAACTTCACATCTTGGCCTATGGGGGGTTTTTCTTCCACTACAGCGAAATTCCACAAAGTATGAAAGAAAGCGGGCTACTTTTACACTCAGTTTGCAGAACCGTTACAGCGTATTCATATGCTTCACATCACGGATTACAAAATTGTTCGTAAGGAGTAGTGAAGTTGCGTTACTAATTACTTTTGTAAAATTTTCTTAAATATAAATTAATTAGATTGCAACTTACAGCATGCCCAATCTAATCAAGTTACATTCCTATGACTTTTAAAACGTAATGAAATTACTTCGATATTTATTTTACGAAAGTTCGTTATTCATGCCAACTCAATTACACTTTGTTTATCATACATGTACACTGCAAGCATAGAGGTTCATATTCGCACGATTAAGGATTGGCGCTCAGATTAACTTGCCTTGGTTACTTTTCTTTCCATTTTTTGGTAAGTGGAGTGCCATAAGGGAAGCGCACATGCGGCGCCAAAAGTAACTGGGAAAGCGTTCAATATTTTTTTGAAATTCCCTTGAAAATGCAGTGAAGTAATTCGTTATGTTACAAAACTGCCAGGCCACAATGTTAATTTCTTATGCTACTCATTACAACAAAAAAGCATTCATCCCCATATAGACCAGAAGTGTTGACCGCTATGTTGCCCGAATGTGCCGATTCGATTCGATGCGGGCCATTGGCAATATCAGAGACATCATTAATTGCCTTTCGAGCATTTCCTTTTGCTTTACGATGGCGTTGTTTGATGTGTGTGTGTGAGTCTTTTTTTTTTCATATGTGTGCTCGTGTGCTTATTTTACATGTACTGCAGTTTCTGTGCTATTTCTGTGTTATATGCTCGATCTAAACTGAAGGGCTGAGGAGTAACCGCCGCCTTATTTGTGCGCCAACATCTCCTTTTACATTATGTCAATAAAAAATTTGGTAACTACAATTTGATTATTGTAGAGTTCCATCACTCTCAAGTCTCGTTTAGATACATGTATATCCACAGTTGGAAGAGCCTTGGTGTTTAGCCCAGTGTGAAACATGCCCTTGTGCGAGCTCGAAGGGAGAGGTGACGACGATTGTAACGGTGCCAAGGAACGCCACAAGTCTACGAAGAGGAAGACCGGGATGATAGAGGACGAAGAGAGACTGTTTTTAAATAGCGATGGTTTTAACGTACGAAAAATATAGCGTTGACTATTCTTAAGGTTTGATTGTCCCGTTGCAATATTCGGCTTTTGCGCGTCAGGCCTCAGGACTGAAACTCGGCTCCGCCAAGAATTTTCTTTTTCTTTTAGACCTTATTTCTAATAACAATACGTCTAACTTGGCATAGGGATGGATGCACGGAAGGACACGCAGTTTTCTGGTTGAGTCAACCTAGAAATGGTTACGGATTTAAAATTGGTTTTCCTGGCCACCTTTGAATCGACTTCTTGCGAACCTACAGCTACTGATGCTTAATATTATTATTTCGTCAAACTAACATAAAGGGCGCGGATGAATGGTAACGTGCCTTGAAAGTAGTTGCCAAGTGCTTAGTGAATCGACACTACTGATCAGGCACTGTCCAGAATGTTAGCGTAGTACCCAGAAAAATGACGGTGGTTTTACAGATAACTTATGTTTGCAACGTGTGCATGCATTTGGCTCCATTGACGGGAAGGGCGCCTGCGTTTCCAGTGTCTATAGCTCTCCCCTAGTGCAGTACAGCGCACCAAGAATCACCTCCCTATGATTACCGTTCCCTGATAGTAGATTACGCCGTACTTCTTTAGAAGCTAGTAGTAATTGTTAGGAGGGTGCTACGTCTCAGGACTCCGATACGATTACGAGAGACGCACATTAGAACCTAACTGAAGAAATCCGCGCTGAATCGCCTTTTGGAATTGTCTTAAGTGAGGCGTAAGCATCGTTTGCTTGTGTCTTACAGTTTTCCCTGCAGCGTTCTTTCGGGTGGCATTAGAATGCCGCCTTTCATCTCTCTCGCGAACTGAAAGGCTCCATGGCTGGAGCATCCTGCTAGCACCGAAACATGATTTTGGCATCAAATTATCACTGCGTGGTAACTTCACCGATGTTTACAATGTTCCATGTCTTTCTTTACCAGTTGTGTTAGGGCGGGCCTTTATTCCACCACCCCGAAAGTCAACGAAGGTTGCTTCACAGAAAGTGGTCTCCGTTTTCGTTTGTTTTGTACCGCCTGTACAGCATAGTCATATGGCCCAGATATATCTACACGTGAGAATGTGGGTATTTAGCCCAGTTGGCAACACATTCGGCTCTTGAGCGTCAGGTCTTAGGAATGAAAGCCGGCTCCGCCAAGAAATTTTGGTTTTGTACCATATTTCTAATAGCAATACGCCTAACATGGGAGAAGGACGGACGGATGGAAGGACACGAAGTTTTCTCATTCAGTCGACATAGGGAACCCAAGCTCAAGTTGGCGGCGCGACGACAGTGCCGCGCTGCGGCTCTGGAGAGAAGCTCTGGTGCAACTGGGTGCATGCGCGGCCGGCTCAGCCTGTTTGTCGGCAGCGGGAACACGCGCGCGCGCGTTCTCAGTCGGTGCGGGGAACTAGGGCGCCGTGCCGACAGCTTGGCACGCTGAACCGAGAGGCTTGCTGTGAGAAGCTGCATTTCCGCGCTGGCAGAAGTGACCCTGCGGAAGCGGAAGCGAGGTCCTATGTATTGCTGTGTCGTGGCCTGCCACAACAGTGCCCACAACACGGTCTAATCGTGACTTGGCAAATGCATTTGCTTTGATTAGGGCGTCGTTGTCGTCGATCGTCTGCTCTTCACCGTTAACGTGATTGACGAGCCTTTCTCCTTTTATCAGGTTCGCTTTTCGGAATTGCCTGTCCAGCTCGAAGATCTTTTTGAAGCCGCACTGCAGGCGGTACATTGTATTGGTTCGTCTTGATTGAAAATACTTGAAAAAGTATTCGTTATCCTTGATTTGCACTCTACTACGTATTGCCATTCTTATATGAGCAATGCTGAGTAATTTACAATAATGTATTGGTTATTGAATGAATATCAATTAGCTCTCGATTGGCTATCGGTTGGCTTATAGTATGCTTTCACATGCATGTCGAGGCATTTGTAAGGAGGAGGAGGAATGAAAGGAATGAAAACTTATTAGTTATTGATAGATTGTCGATGGGCTATCGATTTCAATATTTCTTTGATTCTCTCTATTTCTGTCTTTCTCTTTCTGTGTTCTTTTTTTCCTTTCGTGCTCTCCATTTCTCTTTCTATGCTATGATTTACACTCTCCCCTCCTCCTTTCTCTTCTCCTGACCCTTACATCTCTGCACCTCATCTTCACTTTCCTTTCCCACCCCCTTGCTATATTTTACCATACAATTGATTTCGATCACTTTGGGGCAAGCACTTCGATTTTCAAGATGCCCGTTTTTTGTTGGTTGAGCAGCGCATGCATCCCTGGATTTCCTGGAAGATGCTGTTTGCTAATAAGGCGCATGTGATGGCCCAGTCGTTGTGTGTCCTACTTCTCTCCTTTGTCCGTCGTCTTCTTGCCTGGTTTATTATTTCAGCGTGATTTTGGCGTCACTCGTTTCCGGTCCGAAACTCCTTCCTGAAATTTCAGGAAAGGTTTCGACATCACTGCTCAGCCAAGCGTCATATTTTGCGTAGGGACTAGGACTTTTTAATTCTTAATTTGCGTAGTGACTGCACTAGGAGAGAAAAAGTCCCTAATGTAAGAATGACAACCATCTAGCACGACTCTGTTGCACACATGAATGGCAACCGCGCCACAGTACTGGGGGCGGGGTTAGTATTTATTCTTAGGTTGCATCCGACCGTAAGAAACAATATGATTGCGGCCACCCCTGGAATTTTGCTTACAGGCGGCATCACCAAGCCGTCGTCTTGATTCTAACGTTCTTCAGCGTCTCGGACGACCCAAGGGAAGACACATTCCGCGAGCATCGATACGCGTTTCTGGAACTGAAATTTCGCAGTGTGTACATATTTTCATTGTGTCTACAATCCTCTATGTCGCCTTTACATCTTTCTCTAGACAGAGCTTTTATTCCACTACCAGGACATTCAACGAAGCCTTCCCAGAAATTGTTCTCCCTTTTATACCACCGGAAAACGTATTCTTATGGTTCAGATGTACTCACAATTGCAAGAGAATGCGCGCCAGTGTTGCGCTTACACTGACAAAAGGTGACCGTCCAGTGGCCTCAACACTAACCCGCCGACTATGCAACCACATGCCCCTTTTGTGACAATTCTATAACTGCAGTAGATGTTACACCGTGCCCGGGCCTAGAGCCACTTTATGTGATAACTTTAGGTAGCAGGGTTTCACGTCTGTCTTCCAAATGCCGCTAGCAACTATTCGTTGCGGAGAAGCTGACAATCAGACATATTTCTGTATTTCACGATGCCGCCGATGTATCCAGTGGACTGGATTGACACAAGCCATGGACACGCCAAACATATCGAGCAGCGAGACGTTAGGCATGTCACCTGCGAAAACAGTGTGCGGCTTCGTTGCATAGCTGTGGTTACTGTCCGTTACCTAAAGGTAGCATATACGGGTAGAGCAACTCCACGCAGCCTTATTAGGTCAAGCGCTTCGCCAACTCCGAGCAACCAGTCATCGTCCCAGTCGCTCTCCGGACTTACAAGGGTGGATACATGGACCATTTCACCTATTCTTATTAGCCGCTGTGGATGTTTGTGTACGTGTGACGCACCTCTTGTGATAACATGCAAATATGTTATGCCTAAGAGCCCCTGTCGAATAAATAAACAAAATGTGTTGGTGTTTAGGCCAGCGGGCCAGATACCCGGGTGCTGAACGTGGGGCCCATGGATTGAATACCAGCACCAAAAAGGTTGATCCCTCCGTCATAGGAATCGGAATAACACGAAAGTAAAGCGTGCCCTCACAGAAGTAACTGAATGTTTACTGTACATTCATATAGGAGAGTTTGCACACTGTATATTGATGTCTGGCAGCTAATGGTGCCGTTTAACGTGTATGCACCCACTTTTATAATTGGTGGTACTTCTCCATCCCGACGACTAACGTCCATGTTAAATGATTAAACAAACCCTTGTGGTAGCTGTAGTAGTTAACGGTGAAACCGTAATCAGAGAACGAGGTGTGATAGCCAGAAGAGCTTTGCATATTGGACGTAGAACTTGGTCGCCATCCCGCGGCATGTTAAAATGTGATTGAACACCACGGCCGGACTAGAGGGAAACGCAAAGCGCGTCGTGCCGCCCCGGTAGCCCAGCCGCGATTTTTCTCGGGGCGAGCGCGTGAGCATGGAACGCGGTGTTACAGCCAGGTGAGGCAGGCGCGCGTCTCGGAGCTATTTTTGGTTTGTGTTAGCGTGATGCTGAGCGAGGCCGGCGCTTTTACGACGCTTGGGCAAAGGCCGCCACCTCACGGTGTGTTAAGGCATTGACAAAATTCAACCTCTATTGAAAACGCGCCGAATGGGACGGACGCGTAATCCCGTTGCAGGTGCTAGTCACGGAGGCCACAGCAATGACGAATTACTTTACCTTACCACTCCTAGAGGTCAACACCACCCAGCCGACCGGGAGAGTGGTAGATATAAAAGGCGCGTTCGTAAAGCGTCCAGAGTCTGTGACCGTGGCGTAGCGGATAGCGTGCCCGGCATCTGTTGTTGCGGACCCAGTGGTCGTGGGTTCGATGCCCGTTGGTGGTACCTTTTTTTCTTTGCCATCTGATTGTGCATATTTTGTCGACGTCATTTCCGTGACGGAAATACGTCACTGAAGTCTTGGTGGACCCCGGCATAAAACACTTTCGTGTTAAAAAATCCAGTTTGTTTTCCACATTATTTCTTAAAAGCGGTTCATATCACGTGATAACAGGACGGAGCGACGGACACGCAGTTTTCTCTTTGAGTCGACATAGAAACGGTTACCTATTGAAACTTGATTTCCTGGCCTCCTTTGGTTTGACTTTCTACAAACTTGTAGCTATAGGGCCTCAATAATTATTATTTCTTCAGGCTCCCATAAAGAATGCAAATGAAGCGTAAAGTATCTTAATAACATTTGTCCGTCGGTTAGTGGACCAACAGCGCTAAATAAGTGATGTGAAAGAAAGTAACATTTTACCCGGAGAAATGATGGCGGCTTTATAGATAGGTTGTTTTAGCAACGTGAACAGGCATTTGGCTCCATTGAGAGATCATGCGCTTCGATATTTTGAACTTTAGCTGTCCCTTATTGCAAGGCAATGCACTACCAATCGCCTCCCGATGATTACCGTCATGTGATAGTTGATTACGTCGTACTTCGTTAGAACCTGGTAATAATTTTCCGAGTTTATGTCGCGAAACCACGAATTGATTATGAAATCAAAGAAATTGCGCGACGAAAACGCGGACAGAAGGAGCTGGTGTTCTCGGCTCCCAATAAGCTCGGGAAGCTGTGCAGGCTCACCGACCCAAATGCCGTGCCGCCAGAGAAGTGCACTAAACGGCACCGGAAGAAGTTCGTTGAGTGTGCCGAACGTGTGGTGTACTGCCTCCCTCTTTCGTGTGGGAAGCAGTACATTGGGCAAACCGGGCGATGCCTCAATGACGGGCTACGTGAACACCACAACAATGTAAAAAATGGCACCGGCGGTTTTTTGGCGATCCACTGTCGTGATTGTGGCTGTCTCCCTTCCTTTGCTGTCTGTACGGTCGTTTCACGCGACAGAACGCAGCTAATTCGCGAAGTGACAGAGGCAGAGGCGATTATAAAATTAGGTGATTTGTGCGTTAGCTCACCATCACTGGCCCTCACTGATAAGGAGCTTGTGTTCCTAAGATCTAACGTGTGAGTGTATGTTTTACTCATTTTTTATGCATGCGCGGTCTTCTCGCGTCGCGTCCATTTGCGCGCATGCGTGATGTATACTGTGGCAAGAAGCAGATCCAGTGGCACAATAAATTCAGTTGAAAGTTTGCGCTGTGTTTGTACATTTCTTCCTCAGTCCGTGTTTTCGTCGCGCAATTTTGATATAATGGAACACCAACTAGCCTAGAATGCTGCTCTGATGATGAAAGGCACAGGCTACAACCAAAGAAACGAAATCCACGCAGAACCGTGCTTGGGACCTTAGTTGTCTTAGTGGTGCGTAAACGAAGAACTTTATTGCCGATTGTGTCCTTCCCTGGAACGTTGTTTTCGGGCGGCATCGGCGTGGCGCCTTTCATCCCTCTCTAGCTACCGGAAAGTCCCCATGCCCGGCGTATACTGCGACCACTGAAACGCGCGTTTGGCAACAAATCGTCCCTACATAGGAATTTAACTGGAGTGTGCAATCTTCTATGTTGACTTTTGTCATCATGGAAGATCATCATATCATATCAGAAGATCATATTGTCATAGGGGGCTTTTATAATTCATTAATCGCTATAGGTAAAGGTTTTTTCGTCGGTTAATCGATTAATTGACATTTTTTACGGGCAACAAGGCGTGCACGTCGTTTATAGTTCATCCTCACTTATTTCACTTTTTCTCTTTGTTTGGTATGTGCAACAAAGATGGTATGAAAATGATGGTATTTTTAGTTGGATACTAGACGTAATTGTCGCTAATAGCTAGTTCAGGGATAAACAACATATTGTAAAAAAAAAATCAAACAACGCATAAATCCCGGGACACCCTATCGATACTCTAAGGGACGATTTTCGAACAAAGAGTGTTCCTGGAATGTTATGGAACGAAAAGTGAAGTATCTTTATAAAAATACATTTATTCAGTGCGTATGTTGAGGTTGAGTGCACAGAAACGACGCATCATGAAGGAAAACACGAGGACTGAGCACCGGGTCATAATTGTGTATTCCGTATAGTCCTGAGTCGTTCCTTTTCGGTAATTAAGAAGATATGTAGCACCACATAGCCCACCGGTATTTTTAGTGGTACTTGTTAAGCGAAACACAGCTGAACTAAATAAGAAATACTAAAAAAACGATGCTACTTCAAAATGACAACCAATTCCAATCTGTAAAACGAGAAACAAAGAAGTTACAGGCTTGGGATTTCGAACCACTCATTTCAACGGAGCAAATAGGTGTCGGCTGGCTGTGGCCGTACAGTATGAAAATCCATGGCTGAGTCGCTTGACACGGCGCGGCCAGGCTTGAGCACCGACACTCTTGTTTGGATGACAACCAATACATCTGGCTTTTACAACAAACAATTCATCTCCTTTGCATCCCATTGGCCTTTCCTAATGATGGACTGCGCCAAGGGGGGAGGTTAAGGTAACTCGTGAAGTTATCGAAGCTGAATTGATAAATATGCTTTGTGAAAAGTCTGTTAGCGCACCCTCTATTGCGCTTTCAAATCAAGAATTTGATTACCCAGCTGGGCTTGAGGGCATAGGTAGTTGTATGGTCGAAGCATGTCAGGTGATGTGGCGACGATGTGAGCACCTTTCCTTTTCTTGTCTCGCGCCCTCTCCCTTGCCTTGTACATATACACTTTTTTATCGGAATAAAACCAGTTGTAAGTCAGCGCTGTGCGCCTCTATTTGTCCCGTCGCTTTCCGCACCTTCTATGCACTGTTAACGTTCCGCAAGAAATGATGGTCTCAAAGCAATAGCAAACATGCCGCCAAACTACGAGCAACTTGAATGGCCAAACAAGCAGTTCGTGAGAAAGGCCGCTCGGACGCTGAAGATATTCCTGCGCTCCACAACTCCATTGTTATGGATATGGTTCTTCGCACGAGAGGGTAAGGGGCGCCTATTATTTTATTGCGATAGCAACTTTATTGACACTCTCGGCGGGTTTTTGCCTTCGCCGTCATGTTCCGTATATGTATATGTATGTATATATAAAAGCCACAAAGATAAATCAGAAGAAAAATATCCCAAGGGCTACAGGGGATTCGAACCCGCGGCCCCCCGATCCGTAGCGCGCCGTTTTAGACAATTCTGCCACGCGCCATAAGTCATCTAGCATACTAACAGCGAGCCATATATATCTACACCATTTGCCGCTGTTGGTATGCAGAGCTCCGAGGGGCTTCGGCGTGTTCATCATCACGCTCGAGATGTCGCTAACGGCGCGTTTTAAAGGTTCGCGCGAGTATCTCGTGACGGGAGAGGTTTGTACGTGTTGTGCTTTCACCGCAGAGTTTGTGTTGAAGCCGCACGAAGGTCACGTCGCTCGCTGCAGTGGCCGCGTTTGTGAAAGGAGTGAGCTGCTAGCTAAACGAGCCAAAGTAGGGGCTAGTTGGTTGTACAGAGTCGACACTTCACTCTTAATCTGGTTCCACATAAGTTCCAGCTAGTAAGAGGAACTTTTTTACAAAAACGTTCCGCTTATATAAGTGCAACATGTGTCTCTTATAAAATTTAATATATATGTGGAACAGTGTTTCAGTTATTTTGCACTGCGTTGTGTACGCAGCAGCGTTCCACTTATTTAGTACCAGGATCATAGTTACAGTAATTCCATCTGGTTATGTATGTAGCACTTTTCCACGTATACTAATTAGAACGATAATTCGCATATATTTATTGCAAATTTACCCGTATACGCGATAAAGTAGGCGTGCATATAAACCAAATCCTAAGCAGGACAGTGCAATGCAACTGCTGCAGCCTTTACAACGGTCCTATTCACGACTTTTCAAATAATTTCATTGGTGCTATTCAGCCCTACCTGACAGTACGGCGGTTTCCAGATGCATCTAAAGACTTCACATTGCCATTTTAAGCGCAGTGAATGTATGGATGACTTACCTTCTGGTCATCTCGTGGCGTCAGTTGATGCAGACCATGGTTAGCGTCACCCATATGTCCGGCACAGCTAAACCGATATGACACTTAAGTCAAGCAAGTCAGCATTAAAGTTTCTCATATATTTGCTCTGTACCTGAACTGACAACTCGGGGGTTATCTTCTGGAACACGAATTTATTTGTGTTCCACAACAACATGCCAACGCGACATTCCAGTAAAACTATTTTCAATGTTGTTATGATATTGTGCTGAAAAATAACCATCAGAAATCTCTTACGATGCGCATACAAGTTGCACCTCCAGTCTGGTGTTGCTATTTATTGCCGCGATTACTAATAGAAACTCATTCTAGAATACTGGATCTTACATTCCGCATCCAGCTTGATCCCGTTAAAAATAATCAGCCTCATCTGAACTGCGCGCATAAAATGTAGGTGGGTGAAAATATTCTAAAATTTTGAATTCTATTTGATTCTGCACTCGAAACAAATGCTGCAAATTTTAAATACCGATTATTTTTCCGATGCTTTAATCAGCACCGTCGTGTAAACCCCAATGGAACGAAAGGTTGAATAGCGAGGGATCATTTTTCTTGTCAATGCAGGCCTTGTTTAGGCCTGCATTGACAACATGCATGCTTCCCAAGCTATGAAGGTGCTATCGTGGCTATATTGACGAACGGATGAAGGTGTCCTTGCATCAATAGTGGTGCCGAAGCAAGTTTGTTCTCAGTTCACTATCACCATCATGAAATACTTCATGCTGATTCATGAAAAGTTGTTCATTTTATTTCTCAGTTTAATTTATAAAGTGGTGACAATGTATCACCTTAAAGATGGAATTAAATGCTGTATTCAACCTACAGTTACAAAATATGTAGAAGGCTCTTGTCACGGTTGCTTACCTCAGTTGACATTTTAAGTCCTGCACATTTTGTAGATTGGAAGTAAAGGTAGCGTTACCATGTTAATGTTAGTCAATGTTTCTTTTAAATAAATGTGGAAAATGGTTGCCTGACTATTCGAAAGCTGTTCGAATGGTATTAGTTTTTTAATCTATTCGGTCATAAAATTTGCTACTCGCACGTCCTTGTTAAAAAGCACTTTTATATTACAGCTCCAAGTGAGCTGAACACCTCAAGAACAAGAACAAAAAACAAAGCATGAATATAAAGAGACAATGCAGAAGAAGGCGTTGATTTAGGTCAGGGGTCTCAAACACGCGCTCCGCAGGTCGGGCTAACGGACCACCATGGCCCGGCGCTACGTCGACAGGCTACTAGGACCTACTTGTGCAAACACTTGTTCTCCTTTCTGAAGGTGTCCAAGTCAGGTCGATGATAAGCACCTGCGATCGACCAGGAGGACCGTCTCCACACAAGAAGTTGCTACCCTCCTTGCTACCCTATACTATACGTAGCTACACTATCCTTTCTTCCTCTTTGTTGCTATCTCTTTCTCCCTATTTCTTTCTCCCTATTTTTTTATTCTCAATCTTTCTATCTTTTTCGGTCTCACTCTCTTTTTTGCGATCTCTTTTTCTTGTCTTATCTCAATTTCTTCCTCTCGATGTCTCTCTTCCTCTCTCTCTCTCTCTTTCTCGCTATTTCTTTCTTTCTCTCTCTCTCTGTACTCGATCTCTCGCCCATTCGAGTTATTGCATCCCGTGCTACAGAAATCGGCGCACGTGTTCAGGGAGGGAATGAGAAGGCCTGGAAGAGGGGTAAGAGAGCACACAGCGACCGAGCAATTCTCTAGAACAGAGGTCTCAAATACGCTGCCTGCCATGGACCGGCGCTACGTCGACAGGCTGCTAGCTAGGTTCGTTGCCATGCTTCGAAATAGCTACTTGTGCGAACAACTGTTCTCCTTGCTGAAGGTGAGCAAGTGTGGTCGAGGATGAACAGCTTCGCTCGACCATGAGCACCGCCTCCGCACTAGAGCCTAATGTGGGCGTTTCTTCTCTCGACGCAGGTAAGCGTTGCCAGGCATCAAGTCAGCGTGTTTAGAACCTTAGCCGTTCTTATGTGCGTCACAAGGAATAAAGTTTTATTCCTCTGCTAAATGGTCCCAGCATTATTTTCTCCCCTATTGCGATTAATAACCCTTTATTCGGGTAAGATACACAGACCTGACTGGTTTCAAGCATATATTTTTGTCGGGGACCCCATGCGTTTACCATGTGCTCAATAGCCGCAGAGGAACAATTATATTTCAGAATCGGCGTCGCCAGATTTTAGTCGTTCCGGAGAAGGGCATCAGTATGTTTCTCGAATTCTGATGTCAAATCTCCTTCCCGTTAGCCAACATCTTCTTAAACACGCCCCCCACTCCCCAACCTTGTTTCCTGACCCGGCCCTTGGAGACTAAATTTCGTGACTGCGGCCAGCCAGCTGGGGTGAGTTTGAGACCTCTCCTCTAGAAGCTAGAGGCCGATCGTGAGGATGATAGTTTTGGTTTGCTCTGCGCGGCTAAACCTTGAGCTTCAACACCTCCGCTGTTGAAAGTTCAAGCAGAATCTCCTCTGGCAGATGTCTGAGCGGCGCGTAATCGTCTAGGCCTATTTTAAGGAAATCTACCATGACGGCCTTCCCCATGCAACATCGTTTGCAGGAGGCGTGGGACAGCGTCTTTCTGCTTTATTCTAGCGTTCGTCGATGTCTGGAACGGCCCAAGGGAGGCCAATCCCGCGATCACCAAAATGCGTGTTTGGCATTAAATTTTTGCCCTTCCTGTCTCCTTCACGTCTTGCCCTAGACGAAACTTCCATTTCATTGCCACAGAACTTACCGAAGCCTTCACAGAAGGTAGTCTCCTTTTACGTTTGTTTTGTGCCGCCGGTACAACTCAATCTTACGTTCGAGGTATATCTACAGTTGAAAGTGTGGCTATTTAGCCGAGTCGCCAACACATTCGGCTTATGAGCTTCAGGGCTTTAATTACAACCCGGCTCCGCCAAGAAATTTCGATACTGTACCATACTTCTAAGGGCAATACGTCTAACATGGGAGAGGGAGGGATGGACGGAGGCAAGGAGACGTAGTTTTCCTGATGATTCGACATGGAACTAGTTACCGATGCCAAAGTGAATTCTTAGCTTAGCCACTTTCGAATTGACTTCTTTCGAAATGATAGGTACTGTAGCTTAATACTTGCTATTTCGTCAGGCGCGTATAAAGGATGCAAATGAAGGGCAAGGCGTCCTAAAAGTACTTGACTAGCGTTCAGGGAAACAGCAATGCTAATCAGCTACTCTGAAGAAACTTAGCTCATTACCCAAAGAAATGATGTTGGCTTTATAGATAGTTTATGATAGCAACGTTTACATCCAGTTGGCTCCATGGACGGTGAACCTCGCTGGGTTCCATGGCTTCAAGTGCAATTCAGAGCACCACGAATACGCTGCACTCGGTTAGAATCTAGTAGATATTTTTGGGGTGTTACGTCCCAGAACCACAACATGATTACGGGAGACGCACGTTAGAACCTAGACAATAAATCCACGCGGAATCACCTTTGGGATTTGTCTTCTAAGCGATGCGTAAACGTAGAATTTTGTTGTGGGTTGTACCATGTTTGGAACTTTCTTTTCCGGCGGCATCGGCGTGATGCCTTTCATTTTCTTTCAGGCGTTCGTTAGCGTTCGAAACGGCCCCGTGCCCGGCGCACCTCGTGACCCCCGAAACACGCATTTCGCATCAAATTTTCGCCATGCATAGGAATTTTACTGATCTGTACAACCTCAGATGTCGGCTTTAGATGTTGCGTTCGATGGTGCTTTTAATCCGCCACCACGAAATTTCTCGAAACCACCATGAGAAAATTAGCACAGCTTGCACCAAGCCGCGCAAGGCTGGGTCACGGCAGAAGTGCAGGGCACGTTTCAGCTTTTCTTTTTAACCATCCGTACAGAATGTTAATACACTGCTCAGCGCAAAAATTTAGACACAGTTACGCATAGAAAAGACGAGGGCCAGCGCAGGTCCTCGTCTTTTTTTTATGTCTACTGTGTCTAAATTTTTGCGCTGAGCAGTTTAATAGTGGAATACCGACTAGCCCAATCCCACACTTTACTGCGTACAGAATGTTTGGCCCGTCGATGAACGCGTGGCGGTTCATGATGATGATAACTTTCTATTTACGACACACGGCAAAGCTCGTCCAAAGCAGCTCGGCTCTAAAAATGATCTCCTGTTACTTTTAATTTGCGCCCTGGAATAGAGTCATTCGTGTGGTTCAGATGATGTACTCACATTCTTCAAGCGTGAGTGCGTAGACCTGTAGTCAAGACATTTGTCTTCACCACGCGCCGGCCTTTGTTCGAAACCAAGCGCCTCCAAGATCATTTATTTCATTTCGTACGCCTATTTCTTTATTGCAACCTTCGTTTTACGAAACCGAGGGACAGACGGAGGGTCACTTTGTTAGCGGAGTCGCAAGAGGAACGCTTGCGTGCGTAAAGCGCATTTAAAACTCTACCCTCATGCGTCACTCTTAACAGCTCCCAAAAAAATTTCTGCGCGGATTTTCAATTTTGCAAGCGTTTTTATAACGACTCAATCGTCCGTCCCTCTGTTACGTAATTCCATGCCCACCATGAGGAAATAAGTGCATCAAACAATGACAAAAAATCACGTAAGACAGCTTCGAACAAGTGGTGCCAAGCCTGAAAGAACAGCGGAGCAGGATAACCTTCCGTGTTTCTGTTTAATTTTCCCTTTCTCGCCAGTGCGCCGCTCTTTTATAGGCCTGGCTGGCTGCCCAGGCGGCGCTGCGAAAACGGTGCTAAAAAGCGCCCCCTACGATAAGTTCTTTGGTTTCGAGTAGTCAGACTGGCGGCCGCATGCGGCACTAAGCTCAGATGCGCAATGGAGCCGCCGCTGCCGGTTGTGCTGCGCTTTAGATCTCGGCCAATTTCTGGCGTGGCTGATTTCTTCAGGCCAAGCAATCTGCGTAAACGCAAGAAGCTCGTCAACGTCAAGTATGTTTACGACGTGCAGGAGATTGGAGGAACCATTTCGACGCGCCGCAACTTGCAAGTGCAGCGAATCTCATACGACGTTGAACTCGAGTTAAGTTTTACGAGGCATGCTCGCGCGATTAACGACAGTGCATAAACGAAAAGATTGCTGTTAAGAAAGCCGAAATCATTTGCATTACACGACGAAACGGAATCAAGAAAGGTCCAGTGACGAAGGCTAGCCGTCGGCGGCCCGAATGAGCGCATTCGCGCCGTGTGCCGTTTTCTGCCGCAATCAGTCGCAAACACACTTTTTCCCCATGCACGGTCGTAATTTTCAACATTTGCTTCTAGGGAATTCGTCAAATTCTGTCAGCGTGCGGTGGCGGTCGAGAAGCGACGGCGCGCAATGTTTACAGCCGGCTGCTTCCAGCGGCCGGCTGTAAGCTGCCGGAAAAATCGTAGGCACATACGCAGGGTGGCTCATGGCATCGTTTTTCTCGTTTCCCACGAAATGCCGGCTGCATATCCTCGTGATCGCCGTCGGCAGCCACGGCGTGCCGTCTGGACTGCACACAGGGAATATATATACATATATAAACGCGTGCACGCGCGTACGAAAAGTAATCAGCACGTTGCGTTGCAAACCACGTTTTGCTCGCGTACTCACTTCACGCGTCGGACAGCACGTATCCAGCGGTTCCGTCGCTCCACTTCGTACGGCTTTCAGGGGAACCAGTAAAACGGCACATTAGGATCCTTACCCCCACTTTCGAGGCAATTAACCACGCAACAATAACGGCGGCGACCGCGCTTCGGGACCGCGCGCTGCTCAGAACCGTCGCCTGGACCACCTGCTTTCGGCACGGTTTGTTGAAGCAGGGATCGTTCGTCAAACATGTCAGACTCTGCAGGCATAGCAGACAAGTTCCTGCGTACGTTTTAAGCACTTTTTGAGTCTGAAAACTAGGCGCAAAATTAAGTAAAACGCTCAAAGCAACTGAGACCTGCGTAACACGCCGGTCGGCGTCCATTTTTGACTACCCAAGCAACTTCGGCGCACGCCACCAGGCTCCGCCACAGTACCCAAAACTCCAGCGCGTCAGCCCTATACCGACGCGGAGGTCATGGCTGTAGATTCGCCTACGCAGCTGTGCAGAGTTGATCGAGAAATAGAGAGCGACTATACTCGGGGACAACTTTCTGTGGCAATGAAGGGAAAGCTACGGGGGCGGAGCGTCTGCACATGTACTGCTACGCGCAGTATAGTCCGGTTTGACGCGCGTCTCATAACGCCGTGGAAAGTGGTGGCTAGCGTTGCATTTCGACGCAAACGCTGCTTAGCGTCTAAGGTACGGGTAAAAGGCGCGACTTTTTCAAGCACGCAAAAACGCAAAGTGACAACGTATAAAGTAAAAGAAATACAAATATCTGGCTTGTGTGCGCTGCGTTCCGTCTGAAACAGCTACAGGTAGAAAATGAAGTAGTATTTTATATATCTCACGCAGAAAATACGGACGCAATTGTGGGACTACATTCATTAGCGGTAAAATACGGGCATTGTGGTTCTGTAGCTTTCCCTTCAATGCCACAGAATGTTGAAGAGCACGCGCAGCCGCGCACACACACCACCTGTGTCCTTCCGAAGGTTATGCAACCTATCGGAAGGTTATACAGTGGCGGGAATTTTTCGCTTTAAGCATGGCACCCCGCTTTTGCGCGGTGCCATGTAGCCAAGAGAGCGTTCTGCAAAAGCATTGGTTAGCCTTCGATTTGCCGTACCAATATGTATTACCATGGTAATATGTATTACCATGCTTACGCGACCAATGCTAAGTAATTTCCAATAACGTATTGGTTATTGGTCGAACATCGATTAGCACGTCTCGATTCGCTATCGGTTCGCTTATGGTATCCTTTCACATGCATGTCGAGGCATTTGTAAGCAATTTGCACAAACTTATTAGTAATTGATAGATTATCGATTCGCTGTTGGCTTCAATATTTCTATTATTCTCTCTCTTTCTGTTTTCTTCTTTGCTTTCGTGCTCTCTATTTCTCTTTCGATGCTATGCTTTACTCTCTCCCCTCCTCCTTTCCCTCCTCCTCACCTTTACTTCCCTTTCTCACCCCCTTGCTATATTTTACTATACAATGATTCTAATCACTCTGGCGTTCGCATTTCGATTTTCCAGATGCCCGTTTTTTGTGGGTTCAACAGTGCATGCGTCCCTGGATTTCCTGGAAGATGTTTGCTAATAAAGCACAGTTGATAGTCCAGCCTAGTTTTGTGCTACTTCTCTCATTTGTCCGTCGTCTTATTGACCTGTCAGGGTTATTTTGGCGTCACTGGTTCTCGGTATGAAACTGCAACTTCCTAAAATTTCAGGAAATTTTTCGACAACACTGCTCAGCCAACCGTCATATTTTAGGTATGGACGACGACACTTTAATTCTTAATTTGTATAGTGATTGCTTTAAAAGAGAAAATGCCCCTAATTTAAGAATGACAACCATTTAGCACAACTCTGCTGCACACATAAATGACAGGCGCTCCACAGTTATGGAGGCGGAGTTAGTATTTATTGTTAGGTTGAAACCGACTATAGGAAACTCTATGACAGCGGCCTTGCCTGGAACTTTGCTCACGGGCGGCATCACCACGGCGTCTTCTTGATTCTAACTTTCTTCAGCGACTCGAACGACCCAAGGGAAGACCAATTCCGCGATCGTCGATACGCGTGTGCGGAGTTAAATTTCCGCAATGTCTATATTTCTCTTGTGGCTACAATCCTCTGTGTGCAGCCTTTACATCTTTCCCGAGACAGAGCTCTTATTCCACGACCACGACATTCAACGAAGCCTTCCCAGAAAGTGTTCTCCTCTAACATTTCATTTATAACACCGGTACAAAGTATTCTTATGGTTCAGATGCATTCAAAGTTGCAAGAGACTGCGCTCTAGTGCTGCGCTTACACCGACAACAGGTGACCGTCCAGTGGCCGCAGCACTAACGCGCAGACAATGCAACTAACTACATGCCGCTTTTGTGGCAATTCTATAACTGCAGTGGACGTTACACCATACCCGGACCTAGAGCCACTTTATGTGCTAACTTTAGGTAGCAGGATTTCGCGCCGGTCTTCCAAACGCCGCAAGCAACCATTCGTTGTGGAGAAGCTGACACTCAGGCTTATTTCTGTATTTCACGATGCCGCCGATGTATGCGGTCAACTGGATTGACACGAGTCATCGACACGCCAAAACATGTAGATCAGCGACACGTTAGCTGTGTCATCTGTAAAAAGAGAGTGTGCCTTCGCTGTATAGCTCTGGTTGCTATCCATTACCTAAAAGTAGCATATACGAGCAGAGTAATCCCATCCGGCCTTAGGTCAAGCACTTCGCCAACTCCGAGCAACCAGTCATCGTGGCGGTCGCCCTCCGGACTTACAAGGGTGGATACATGAACCATTCCACCGACCTTTATTAGCCGCTGTGGATGAATTAAGCTTATTTGTTTACGCGTGACGCACCTCTTGTGATAACATGTAAATATGTTACGCCTAAGGGCCTCTCTCGAACAAATAAAAAAATGTGGGGGTATTTAACCCAGTGGGCCAGACACCCGCTGCTGAGCCTGGGGCCCAAGGATTGAATACCAGCACCGCCAAGAAATTTTGCTTTGTTTTCCACATCATTTCTTGATAGCGGTTCGTATCACGTGGCAACGGGACGCACTGACGGACACGCAGTTTTCGCGTTGAGTCGACATAGAAACTGTTACCTATTCAATTTTGATTTGTTGGCCACCTTTGATTTCACTTCTTTTGAACTTGTATACTTAGTCGGTCTAAATACCTAATATATTGTCACGTAGTCTTGCGACTAGTGCGGTAGGAACCCGAAAACAGTCTGGGAGGCAACCACTTTTGGTTGAACATGTGCCCGAATTCCTCGGCGGTAACGTCGACAGGCGCGGCTGTTGGTAGGCGTAAAGAACACTGCACCTCGGTGCTGCGCGCTCTTTTAAAACAAGGCGTAGGCCATGTGTGACGTATCTTATCAGTACGTCAAGTGATACACAAAAAGAAAGCGGTAACATCATTAAACTCCGACACACTGCGCGCTTAGTTCTACGCATGCAACGAAAGGAACATATGCAACAAATGATAAAGATAGCGCGCCTGCAATGACCAACTGCATAGCTCACGTGGCATTGCCCCCCTTTCAAGTGACATCGTCCCGATGTTGAAAATAAACATGAAACGCATAATTGTAAGACAAAATGGTGCGAAATCTAACATGAACAAAGAAAGAAGAAGTCGAATATTAGTGTGTTGGTATCAGCGTTCATGGTAAGGCTTCATGCGGACGACATGGACCACCTCAGAGCGTGGCCGACGTCGCTGTGACGAGGTGAGGTCGTCAGGGACAACCTCGTAATCCAAAGAACCTGGTCCGAAGTAGCGTCGCAGCAGTATTTCACTCAGTCCTCGTTTTCGAAAGGGAGTCCATACCCAGACGCGGTTGCTAGGTTGATACTGTTGGTCGCTTCGGCGCAGATTGTAGCATCGGGCGTCGGCTTTTTGCTGGACTTGAATGCGTTGACGGGCCAATTGCCGAGTCCCTTCTGCTCGCTGCATGTAGACAGAGGCGTCAAAGTTCCCTTCCTCGGTCGTGTTTGGAAGCATGGCATCGAGCGTTGTCATGGGTTCTCTTCCGTAGACCAATTTGAATGGCGTCATCTGTGTCGTTTCCTGCACTGCGGTGTTGTATGCAAAAGTTACATAGGGCAACACGGCGTCCCAGTACTTATGCTCGATGTCTACATACGTAGACAGCGTGTCGGCAATGGTTTTGTTCAGACGCTCAGTAAGACCGTTCGTCTGAGGGTGGTAAGCCGTTGTCCTGCGGTGGCTTGTGTGGCTGTTGTGCAGGATTGCTTGCGTCAGGTCAGCCGTGAACGCCGATCCTCTGTCAGTAATAAGCACCTCGGGCGCCCAGCACCTCCACCAGATGTCACGTAGTCTTGCGACTAGTGCGGTAGGAACCCGAAAACAGTCTGGGAGGCAATCACTTTATTGGTCGAACATGGTGCCCGTATTCCTAGGTGGTAACGTCGACAGGCGTGGCTGTTGGTAGGCCTAAAGAACACTGCACCTCGGTGCTGCGCGCTCTTTTAAAACAAGGCGTAGACCATGTGTGACTTATCAGTACGTCAAGTGATACACAAAATCACACCATCTCCCGCTAAAGGGGACGAGGCGATGCGAAGCAGCGTTTCGGCATGTCGAGCCCGCGTATCAGAGGGGGAGGGCAGTGGGAGGGGAGATGGGTAGTGGAGTGGGGGAAAGGGGCGAGAGGAGCGGGAGGGGCAGTGGATAGGGGGAAAGGGAGAGGGGGAAAGAAGTGGAGAGGGGTAGAAGAGCAGTGGACATGAGGTGTGTGGAGAGGGTTTGCGCATTCGCAGTAAGGGTGGTCACGCCGCACACCACCGGTTTGAACTCCGCCATAAGTTGCTTCGCATCTAAAACGAAATCAGTAACATCGTTAAACTCCAACACACTGCGCGCATAGTTCCACGCGTGCAACGAAAAGAACAGATGCAATAAATGGTAAAGATAGCACGCCTGCATTCACCAACTGCATAGCTCACGTGGCAATATCGTCATACTCGCATAAAGAATACAAATAAAGGGCAACGTACCTTGAAGGCATTTGTCCGGCGTTTAGTGAACCGACAACGCTAATCAGGTGATGTGAAAGAAATTAGCGCTGTACGCGGAGAAATGATGGCGACTTTATAAATAGGTTGTGTTAGCAACTTGAAGAGGCATTTGACTCCATCAACGGTGTCAGCTATCCATGTGCGCTGCATTTAGCCGTCCCTTATTGCCGGGAAGTGCACTACCAATTGCCTCCTAATAACTACCGTTCTGTAACAGTAGATTACGTTATGTTTCATTAGAACCTAGTAATAACTTTGTGATTTTACCAATTATACGTCCCGAAACCCCGAAATGACTATGAGAGACGCAGGCTACAATCTAAGAAAAGGAATCCAGGCAGAACTCTGTTTGGGACCTTACTTGTTTTAGTGATGCGTAAGCGTAGAATTTTATTGCCGGTTGCATCCATCCCTGGAACGTTGCTTTCGGGCGGCATCCTCATGTCGCCTTTCATCTTATCTCTAGCGACCCGAAAGACCTCATGGCCGGCGCATACTGCGTCCACCGAAACGCGCGTTTACACTGACATTTCGGAAAAAATTAATAATAAGCTATGGTTAAACAGAAATCAAACACACGAAACCAGTCTATGGTGTCTGTGGAACGTTCAGATATCCCGCGTATTTCAAACATGTGTTCTTTCAATATGTTCTTGAAGGCGAAAGCCTTAGATATCCCGTCAAACGCCAAAAGTGAGCGCCAGCGTCGGCGACAACATGAGTGATGCAAAAAATCATCATGGTTTGGTGCCATCACCCTATGACGTCAACATGGCGCCACAGACTGTCAAATTTGGTGGCGTCATGATGACGTCACTTCGGCGTTACGTGATGAGGTCATCACATGACATCACCGTTTTGTGAGATGGGCCGATTCCGTAGGCAGTGCGAAAACACGATGGGTGCAGAAAGCTTTCGGGAGGGGTGTTCAATTCAATGAACTGAGAAAAACAAGAAGAATGTGGCTTTCGCCTTCCAGTCAGCATAGGCTAATGCAGAACGGACCATGTGACTTTTGTTGATCGTGGAGGTTCAGCATTGCTATCTCTCAATCGTGCTCTCCAGAGACTATGCAGATCAAGTTGGGATGCAGGGTCCATCTGGGAAGTACTGCGGAAATTGTTGAAAGAAAAGCTACTTTAAGATTAACTCTATTAGTACCCCGCCCCTTGGCTAGAGATGGGATATTAAATATTTTAATCTATTAACGATTAATCCTTCACTTTTTTGCCATTAATCCATTCAATCGATATAGGTAATGGTTTTTTCCTCGATTAATTGAATAATAGAAATTTCTGACGGGCCAAAAGGCGTAATGTCGTTTATTGTTCATATTCATTTATTTTACATTCTCTATTTAATTGTTAGATGGGCCAAAGATGAAACATACAAGCGTGCTTTATTTTGATAAATGAGGGTATTTGTTTGTAGAATACTAAAAGTAATTGGTGCTAATAGCTAGTCCAAGGATAAACAACGTATTGTATAAAAGCAAAGAACGCATAAGTCCCGGGACACCCTATATTGACACTGTAAAGTACGAGTGTCGGACAAGGAACGTTCCTGCAATGTTATGGAACGAGGTGCGAAATATATTTATAAAAACGCACTTATTGAGTGCCTATGTTGAGGTTGAGTGCAGAGAAACGACGCATGATGACGGAAAACACGAGGAGTCAGCACTGGGTCATTCTTGTGTATTTCGTATAGTCCTGCGTCGTTCCTCTTCGGTAACCAACAAGATATGCGGCACCAATTAGCCCACCGGCCTTTTTAGTGGTACTTTTTCAGCAATACACTGCAGAACTAAGTAAGAAATACTAGAAAAAACGACGCTAGTTCAAAATGCCAAACAATTCCAATGTGTAAAACGAGAACTAAAGAAGTTACAGGCTTGGGGTTTCGAACCACATGCTCATTTCAGAAGAACTTCTTGTTGGGCGAGTTGGTGCATCATTATGAACACAGGAATACAGGAATACAGGAACACAGGAATAACGATGTAGACAGAAAGAGTCTACATCTACTTTCTGTCTGCATCGTTTTTCCTGTGTTGGTCCGAGCTTTGCACACATACCCTACAATAAGTCATACAATAGGTGTCAACTGGCTGAGACCATACAGTATGAAACTCCGTGGCTGAGTCGTTCCATACGGCGTGGCCGCGCCTGAGCACGAGCACTGTAGTTTGGATGACAACCAATATAACTGGCTCTTACAACAACCAATTCATTCCCTTTGCATCCCATTCCCCTTTCATAATGATGGACTGCGCCAAGGGATGAGGTTCAGTTAACTCGTGAAGTTATCGAAGCTGAGTTGATAAATAAGCTGGGTGAAAAGTGTGTTAGCGCACCGTCTATTGCGCTTTCAAATAAAAAATTTGATTACCTAGCTCGGCTTTAGGGCATAGGTAGTTGTATGCTCGAAGCACGTCAGGTGATGTGGCGATGTTGTTATGCATTTGATTTTAACTTGATGCAAGTTGATCGACGTTTGGCTCACGCATGCGCTACCACTATTCTCTATATACCATGCCTCAATCATCACGCGCGTTTCGTCTTTCCTATGCCGGTACGAAACTGCGCATTCGTCGAATTTTGGCGTGCACTTACACTCTTGACAGTGTAAAGATAGATTACAAGGTGAGCCTCCGGTTAGCGATCTCTTATGTTCCAATAATCTCTGTTTAATGCAACGGCCCGTCTGTCCTACGTAGAAGCGGCCGCAGCTTAAAGGGACCTCATACGCCACACTTGTACGGCAATCAGTGAATTTGTTGATGTGTTTTACGAAACAAATATCGGTCCGCTTCTTGTCCTTTACTCGCTCATACTTTCTCTGCACGCACAGCGGCACAAATCTTACCTAGCTTATTGGCAGCCGTGAAAACAACATTAACGACGTATCTACTTCCTACTTTGTTTAGCCTGTGAGGTATGCAATGAATTTACGGTATACCTACGACACGTTTCTTCCCATCACTTTCCGCAACCATGCTCGGACTAAACATAATGGACTTCTTTAAACGCTCAGCGACAGTGGCCACAGCATCACAAGGATAACCTACGTTTAAAGACGCGTAACCTGTGCGTTGAAGCTGTCGCTCATTTTGTGCTCACACGACTTGGTGAGGGCATAATTCAGGCAAGACATGGCGATACCGTTTTTTACAACGCTCGAATGCTTCGACGGAAAATTTAACAGCGGTTTTGAAGATCTAGGAGAATACTGCCAGCATACATGGTTCTTCTGAAACGTTAATTAAATGTCTAGAAATCGTATTCCTATATTCTGAGGCATCTCTTTAGTAAAGTTTTAAAACGATGTTTCGCATACATTTTATTGCAAATTAATCCGTATACGTGACAAATCAGGCCTGCATGTAAGCCAAATCCTAAACAGGACGGTGCAATACAACTGCTGCGGCCTTTTACATAGGTCCTTTTCATGACATTGCAAATACTTTCATTGGTGTTATTTAGCCGTACCTGACAGTACGACTGTTTCCAGATGCATTTTAAAAAATTCACATTGCCATTTTAAGCGCAGTGAATGTATGGATGACTTAATTTCTGGTCATCTCGTGGCATCAGTTCATGCAGACCATGGTTAGCTTCACCCATATGTCCGGCAGAACTAAAGCGATATGACGCCTAAGTCAGACAAGTCAGCATTAAATTTTCTCATATATTTGCTCTGTACCAGTAATGACAACTCAGGGGTTATCTTGTGGAGCACAAATATATTTGCGTACTGCAACATGCCTACGCGACATTCCAGTTAAACCATTGTTTTCAATGTTGTTATCATATTGCGCTGAGAAATAACCATCAAAAATCTTTTGCTACTGCGCATACAACTTGGACCTCCAGCCTGGTGTTGCAATTTATTGCTCGCGATTACTAACAGAAACTCAATCTAGAATACTGGATCTTGTATTGTGCATCCACCTTGATCCCTTTTGAAGCAATCAGCCTCATCTAAACTGCACCTATAAGATGTGGGGCTGTGAAAATATTTTACAATTTCGAATCACGAAGCGATTATTATTCTATTTCATTCAGTACTTGAAACAAATGCTGCAAATTCAAAATACCGATTATTTTTCGAAAACTTTAATCAGCACCGTCGTGAAAACCCCAATGGAACGAAACGTTGAACGGCTAGGGATCATTTTTCTTGTTTTAAGTATTGAATTGCCAACATACATTCAGCTCAAGCTTTGAAGGGACTATTGTTGCTATATTGATCAACGGATGAAGGTGTTCTTGCATCGACAGTGGTTTGTTCTCACTTCACTATCACAATCATGAAATATTTCATGCTGATTCATGAAACGTTGTCCTTTTTAGCTCTCAGTTTTACTTAAAAATTGGTGACAATGTATCGCCTTAAAATTGAATTAAATGCCGTATTCAAAGAACAGTTAGAAAACATGTAGAAGGCTCTCGTCACTGATGCTTACCTCAGTTAACATAAGTGCTGCCCATTTTGTTGGTTGGAAGTAACGGTAACGATACCTTGTTAATGTTTGTGAATCTTTCTTTCAAATAAACGTGGAATTTTAAGTCTGTATTGAAAATGGTTGCCTTACTATTCGAAAGCTATTCGAATAGTATGTTTTGCAATTGATTCGGTCCTAAAATTCGCTACTCGCACGTCCCTGTAAAATAGCAATTGTATATGATAGCTCCAAGTGAGCTGAACACCTCAAGGACAAGAACAAAAAATAAGGGATAAATATCAAGAGACAATGCACAAGAAGGCGTTGATTTAGTTCAAGGGTCTCAAACACGCGGCCAGGAGGCCCTGCTAGCGGCCCCCTATGGCTCGGAGCTACGTCGACAGGCTACTAGGGCCTACTTGGCGAGCACTTGTTCTCCCTTCTGAAGGTGACCAAGTCAGGTCGATGATAAGCACCTGCGATCGACCGTGAGGATCGACTCCCCACAAGAAGTTAATCCGGACAGTTTAGATGAGAAGCATCTTATAGCGGAGTTTAATCCGGTGGTGGCGGTGTGCGGCATGACCACCCTTACTGCGCATGCGCAAACCCTCTCCACACACCCCCTCTTCCCCTCCCTCTCTACTCCACTCTCCCACCCCCTTTCCACTTCCCCTCTCCACCATCCCCCTCCCCTTCTCCTTCCCCTCTCCACCCCCCCTCTCTCTCCTTTCTCCATTTTCCCTCTCCCCTTCCCCTCTCCACTCCCCCTCTGAAACACGGGCTCTACATGCCAAAACGCTGCTTCGCATCGCCTCATGGTCCACTTTAGCGGGAGATGGTGTGGTTTCTTATCTCGTCGCAGCTAAGCGTTTCCAGGCATCAAGTCAACGCGTTCATAAACTTAGCCGTGCTATTGGGCTTCACAAGAAATAAAGTTTTTGGCTGCTAAGTGGTACCCGCATTATCTAATCAACTACTGCGATTAATAACGCTTTAATCCGGCCAGATACACACACGTGACTGGTCTCAACCCTTTTTTAACATGAAAGTGCTTTATGCCGGGGTGCACAAAGACTTCACTGACATAATTTCCGTGATGGATGTGACGTCGATAAAATCCTTATCGATAAAACCCTTCTCATCGGCCCAGGTATCACACGGACCGAGGAAAACAAAAACGAGACACAAAATGGGGTGATGCGCGAGAGGGTTATCTCTCGTTTTTTTTTCTCGAGCTGTGTCCTACCTGGCAGCGCATTCCAAGATGAAGACGTACCAACTAGCCCCTCTTGCAGCCTCATTAACCCTTATCCAACTTCATCGCAGCTTGATTTTAGCTGCTTGTAATCCTGTACAGTGTCAGGAAGTGGCATCCCCAATGTCTCAGGCAGCAGAAGCATCAGCAGAGATGCCGGGGCACTGATCACAGCAAAGGTCATCATGGGTACAAAGTCGGTGTTGTAAATTCCTAAGAAAAAAATGGCTGAGGTTTAACTCCTTTAGTAAAACTATGTATCACGTGCAAAATGTGTGTTTGATTGGTTTACCAAAGACAGTGCATACAATGTTTCATTAAAGGGGCCCCTAAACCACTACGAGTTGAAAGACGAAAGAGTGGTTTCTTTTGTCACCGTCACTATAACCCTCACACAGGTCCTAGCTCCTCCTCGCCCCTTATTTCTTCATAAAACACGTGGACAATGTCAGCATTAAGTGTTCAGCTCACGTCAAAGAGCATGTAATGCACAAACTTCCCCTATACTTGCATTGGTCGCCAATTTCGCCTATTTCATGCATAATTTAAAAAGAACACTTATCCTTCGCTTTCTGTCCGTGTCCACAAGTCACGGTAAATGTCTTGCACAAGCGCCCACACCGTTCACGCGTCCCATCCTTGTCTATGCCTCTGTCGTTCCGGAGCTCTCGAAAAGCACGTCCTTCCATTAAGCCAACTAAACACCCTTCCTCAAACAAGTGAACAGTATTACCGATTATATCGCGTATAGCGCAACCGCCGCTGCCGAAATCTGAAGCTCGTAACGCGCTTCTCTTGACAAGGCCTCGTTTAATTTCGTGATGGTGTAATGATATCGCGCTGGAAGACAGTATGTAGAGATGACATGGCAGATGCCACACATGTGGAAAATACCCACTTTGCGAAAATTTGAACTAAAAATGCGTTTACCTGGTCAGGGGATGCGCCTACCATGGGGCCGTTCCAGACGCTTACGAACGCTAGAAAAGTTATGAAAGACGGCACACCCATTGCGCCCGAAAACAATGTTTTAAGGATTGCTCCAAACTACGAGAACGCTCTACCCTCATGCATCAGTTGGATCACTACCAAGGAAGATTCTTCGTGTATTTTTAATTCAGGAATGTGAACAGCGAGGGAGCCTGGTTTCAGATAGATAGATAGATAGATAGATAGATAGATAGATAGATAGATAGATAGATAGATAGATAGATAGATAGATAGATAGATAGATAGATAGATAGATAGATAGATAGATAGATAGATAGATAGATAGATAGATAGATAGATAGATAGATAGATAGATAGATAGATAGATAGATAGATAGATAGATAGATAGATAGATAGATAGATAGATAGATAGATAGATAGATAGATAGATAGATAGATAGATAGATAGATAGATAGATTCAGTTCAATTTCATAAAGTTACATGAAAACAGAAAGCTAAATATAGAATATTCTCTCGTGGTCTAGTGTCAAATGCGCAAGAAATGCGTTAGCATTACCTTTCAGGGGCTCCAATTACGTTCTCATTCACCTTTGAGGGCGGGAGAGAGTGGGAAAGGTATATTTTAAGCATCGGCCCAGAACCTTGTCTTCGGAGGCGTAAGCGTGAGATTTATTCTAGGAAACTCTATGATATGGCCGCCTTCCCTGGAACTTTCATTTCGAGCTGCGTCTACGCGGCGGCTTCCTACTCGATTTGAGCATTTCCCGTTGCGTGCAATCTGTCGAGTCGAGGCCGATAACGCGATCTTCAAAATTCGTGCTGGCATGGAATTTTCTCGTTTTCCTTGTATTACGAAACCCCATGTCACCTTAACGCCTTGCCCTAGGGATCACTTTTATCACACGATCCCAAAATTCAACGAAGACATGACAGAACATGGGCTCCTTTCCGAGAATGTAAAATTACTCCTAAAGAGTAATGAAACTACATCGAGAAGCGGCCCGCTGCGCGTTGAGTCGTGCACCTCAGGACTTACAATAAAGTTTCGCATCCATCCATCCATCCATCGAGAATTACAGCTGGCGGAACATAATAAAATTATATCACTATTACTTTTAGATCGTAGCTCTTAGGCACCCGTCCCAGTGTTGAGTGGCGTCGCCGTCGGTAGCGTAACCGCGCGAGCGAGTACGTACCACAGGATTCGGGCAAGCCCCACTACCGCGTCCAACGAAATCGAAGTATGTGCCACAGGAACTGTGCAAGCAAAGATGAATACGTGCGTTCGTCACAGGCGCTCTGACATAATTTAAGAGTTTTCATTAAAACTACCCGGTTCTTGGCTAGCGTGGGTGTGTGCCATGGATACAAGGCTCTACTCTACCTACTTTACATTTCGCCATCGCTGTGCAAAAGAAACACTTTGAGAGCCTCCGAAACAAGTACCAAACCATGCACCAGGCCCTGGAAACGACCACCTCTGATTCAATGACAGTGTTCTGGGAACATCACAAAGTCATGGACAAGGGAGAGTACATTTTGGTTTTCCGAGCAGGTACTCCCCGTCCCACCCTCATGCTACCCCGCACCGTGCAGCAAAGGTGGGTGAATCACTTTAACCCGTAAGTGGAGTCTATCCAAGATTGAAACATGGATCTTCAGATAGTGCTTGACAGTTACGCATGTGCAGCTTCCATCCTATATTTACATTTTACAAAAGGTCATCGTTCGAGCACAACTCATTTACACTTTCCTCGCGACACATATACATTCAAAACACAGTGTTCTTTGTTCAGATTCTCCACGCTTGAAGATTGGCGCGGAGATTGGCTTGTCTTTCGTTACCTTTCTTTCCATTGTCGGTCATATTTCGATGCTGTAAGGAAAGCCAGCATGCTATGCGAAAAGTATTTGGCGAATCAAATTGAGTAAATGCTTCGAATTGCTTCCCCGAAGTAATTGCTCACACTAAAAAAATTCCAAGCCACCGAGGCAGTTTAATAGGTGACTCAGTCCACACAAATATAATTTTTAAATTGTATTGTCATTACTGTACTTCCATTACTGTAGACTTTGGTTCAGTAGTATTCACAGTTGCAAGAGTCTTGGTGTTTAGCCCAGTGGGCAAGACATTCAACTTCTGAGCGTGGGGCTTTAGGATTGAAACCAAGCTGCACCAAGAAATTCTGTTGTTTTGTAAATTCTTTCACAATAGGGATTCGTCTAACACGACTATAGGACGTATAGATGGAAGGAAATGTAATTTTCTCTTGGAGTAGTAGTAGTAGTAGTTGTTGTAATAGTAGTAGTAGTAGTAGTAGTAGTAGTAGTAGTAGTAGTAGTAGTAGTAGTAGTAGTAGTAGTAGTAAGAGTAGTAGTAGTAGTAATAGTAAGGGTAGTAGTAGTAGTCGTAGTAGTAGTAAGAGTAGCAGTAGTCGTCGTAGTAGTAGTAAGAGTAGTAGCAGTAGAAAATAAATGAAGACATCTTCGCACCAGTGGCGTCAAGCCTGAGCGAAGTGCGGAGCTGGGCAGCCTGCCTTGTTGCTGTTTATTTTTTTCTTGGTAATTCCTCTTTTTTGGCTCTCTTTATTTCTATTTCTGTTTTTCGCTCTTTATCTATTTATTTCTCTTTCTCTCTATTTCTATCTTTCTTTCTCTTTCTCCCCCTCTATTTCTCGCTTCCCCTTTCTTTCGACCTTTCTTTCTCTCTCTCTATTTCTTTCTGTTTCTTTCTTTCACTTTCTGCCGTTCTTTACCTTTCTGTTTTGCTCTCCCTTTTGTCCACCTTGTTTTTGTGTCTGTTTCTTTCGATATAGTTCTCTCTGTGTATATTTCTTTCTCTCTCTATCTCTTTCTTTCTTTCTTCCCTCTCTTCCTGTCCATTTCTCTTTCGTTTTCCTATTATCTCTCTCTTTTCCTCTCTCTCTGTACTCGTTCTCTCGCCAACCGCAGTTAATGCATCCCACGCCGGACAAACCGGCGCATGTTTTTGGAAGTGGAGAAGAAGACGAAGAAGAGGACGACGAGAGTGCGCGCTGGTTCATGATGAGGATAGTTTTCGGTTCGCTATGCACAAACTAACGGCCGGCTTAAACAGATCCGCTGTTAAAAACTTTATTTGTACAGAAACCGAATAAGCTCCTACCTCAATGCACCGCAGGGAATATGGAAGTGAAAAAATCAGTTTCACAACAAGGGCAAAGCAATGAACACCATGGCAACAAACTGTAATTTTACACGAATTAAGGCTGGGTGCTAACTGTTTTAGATCCAGTCTCGCGTGAGTTAACGAAATCTTGGTGAGAGAGAATACGACCGCTCCAGGGATAGAAGCTGATGTTGCACAGTCCATTCGCGTTGAGAGCACAGCACGTAGAAGGGTATATGAGACGTCCGCTCATGTCTGCCGAGATAGCCCGTGCGCCAGCGATCGCAACCACACCCTTCTAATCAAACTTTACAACTTCTGCTCGAGTGACACCTCCCACCCACCCCCCACCCCCGCGTGCCTACATGCTCCTTCAAGGTGGGCTTCAGTTCCAACCGACGGGAAGCCTCCGAGCGACGGAGATGGGACGGTTCGTTTGATCTCTGCTTCAGCCGCGTTCGTCGCCCCCGCTCGCGCTCTTTCACCCGCGGCCATAACATACAATGGGTGGTGGGATGTTATAGATTTGGACTTTATTCAAAACATTACGGCGATGGCGATGGCGACGCCGACGGCAAAAAAATTCACAGCATATCCACGGAGTGAATGATGATGAGTGGGCAAAGCTGCGGAGGTTCATCGGTAAACCGTGAATCTTCCGTGAATTCTGCCCAGCACATCATCACCGACGTGAGATTGGGCGCGTTTATACTAAAGGTTCGATGAGAGTTATGACGACTTGCAGCTCACTTTAATTTTACATGTACGCTGTGAATTTTCATTGTTTAGAAAACCATTGCTTTAGAAAACATCTGGCGTCTTTCGTTAAGCAGCTGGCGTCTTTTCGTTTTGCTTTAGAAACAACTGGCGTCTTTTCGTTTTGCTTTTAGAAAACATCTGGCGTCTTTCGTTGGTTTATTTCATCAATCCACGGCGTTTTGAACAAAAAATTTTTTTTCTTTAATCACGCACAGGAGAAATCTCACCAGGCCTACCTTGGAGGTAAACAATGGCTGGTAATGGGAATGAGAGACAGAAGAAGTCGGCTTTTAGCTAACACTTACACTTCTACTTCTACTAACGTTTCCTACTGGAACATGCCAATGGCTGCTAATGGGGAATGAGAGACAGAAGAATTCGGCTTTTACTTAACGCGCATGCTGCGAATTTTTCATTGTTCAACAACGCACAGGAGAAATCTCCCACCGGCACCACCTTGGAGGTCATGATATGGTACTAGCGTTAAGACTGGTTAAGCACTACGACGGGGACGAACGGGTGCCGCTTTAAGGAGCTTCGCCCGATCGCTTCTCGGCCGTTTTCTCGCGCGAGTCACCAAGCCGGACCCGGGGTCACGTTACACCGACCCCACCCCGGGTTCTACTCAAGGGAGAAAGAGAGTTCTCGTGGCACCGCCGCCCCGCGCGCGCGACCACCGCCTCCAGCTTCCGGGCCTAGCAGCCCGGAGACCCACCACCACCCCTATGCCAGGAAGCATCAGGATCCCGGTCCGCACCTGCTGTCCCGGAGTCCCCTGCTGCCCTCCCTGGTACCACCTGCTTCCGTGCGGCGCCTGCCTCGGCTGAGCCGCCCCGCCTACGAGGGTGCAGAGGAACTGCACGTAACCTGACCCACCAGATACGCCCCCCAGTCTCGCCGGCGGCCCGCCAGCGCGACACGTGGCAACACCCACCGAAATGGCAGCTTCAAGTAACCTCCCAGTGAGGGAGAATTGTTTTTTGTTTAATGCCCCTGAAGGGGGATGTGTCAATTGACGATGTAATTGATGTTGTTGAGGAGACCGCAGGCGACAACAGCGTACTAGTGCTGCAGCACATGGGGGGCTCTAAGTTCCTCGTGTGTACCAGGAACGCCAGCCAAGCTACGAAGTTAATGGTTGCTGAAGGCTTTAAAATAAACCGCGAGCACGTCGCTGTCGAAGCCGTCGGTCCCCCGGTTACCTTTGTGAATGTTTACCGGTTTCCCGCCTACCTGCCCGATGAGGTGCTAGCTAATGCCCTTGCCCAGTACGGCAAAGTGAAAAGCGTCTCATTTGCTACTGTCGCAAACAGACAAAACAAACTCAACGGTGTTCGGGTAGTGCGAATTGAGATGAGCAGACCGGTCCCTAATTTCAGCACTATTGCCGGGCACCGCGTTATGTGCGAATACCGGGGTATGCGCCGAGTGTGCGCTAGGTGCAGCAGGGGCACATGGCATCAGCCTGTACCGCCGTGTACTGCAAGCGTTGCGGGGTCTTCGGCCATGAAACCGAGGGGTGTGTGGAAGAGTGCAAACGGTGTGGCGGGAGGCACGGCACGCGCGAGTGCTTCCGTAAGCGCTCTTACGTTGCCGCGGCGCGTGGCTTCCCGTCCGAGACGAGGACCACCACAAGCGCTACACAACCAGGTAGCCCGCGGTCTCTCACGGCCGCGTCGTCGTCGTCGGGGCTACAAGTGCTGAGGCCGAGGCCACGCCCCCTTATGCCAATGAACGCTCCCGATTCCGAGGTGATCCAGGCTACACAGGAGAGAAACGACATCCGCCTCTCCCCCACGTCCCCCTCACCTCCGGCCGCTGGTGCTGAAACCAATGACGAGACGAGTATGTCAAGCTCCGAAGGCGACAGGGATTAATCAAGTGGCCTCGAATCCGGCTCCCCGGAATCCACGCGTGATTCTTGGGACATTTCGCAGGCACCGAGCTCGGAGCAAGAACTCCCCGAAGACGAGCACGCCCCATCCGACAACGCGGCGACCCCCCCGGGCCTTGATGACGTCAACTTCCCGCCGCTCGCGGCTGCGACAACCGCCCCACCCAATCTGGACGAAGCGCCCATTGTGAGCCGCGGCTACTACCCACTATCTGACTCTGAGCACCCCCCTCCGGGTCCGTTACCCCCCGCCGTGACGCAGACACCTGGCCCAACTTCAGGAGACCCTACTCCCGCTGCCACACCCATGGCACAATCAGGCCTCGTGAGGCGCGACCGTTCGCGCTCAAGGTCCCCACTAAGAGGAGACACCATGGCAGCCACCGCTGAGTCGAGCCACCCCCCGAGCCTTGACAACAAGCACCGCCGCTCTAAAACACACGACCTCAGCAGCGACAGTGACGCGCCTTCTACCGCCAAGTCCCAGAAGCTGGGTACACCCCCTTCGGGGAAAGGGCATCCACCGCCGGGTGCCGGCGAGAAACGTTAACTGGGCTCCGCGACCGGTCGGCCCGCTCGCCCCCCTCCCCCCTTTTTTTTCCGCCGCGGCCCCTCAGGATATGTCGCTTTTTACGTTCGCAACATGGAACATCAGAGGCTTCCGGGACAAGGCCAAACAAAGGGATATCCTAGCTTTCGCTCAGGCCCATGGCATCGATATCCTGTTCATCCAGGAAACTAACTTCCGTTCCCCCCTGGACGTCTCTAGCTTCCGACGCGAGTTTCAGGTAGACGCCTTTTTCTCTTTAACAAATTCGCGGGCTTGCGGCGTTGGAGTCATTTTTGTTTCAGGTCGTTACCGTCACAAGGCGTTCTGCACCTTCGGCGTGAACGGCAGAACACTCCTGCTAGACCTCTTCATAAATGGGAAGCGATGTCGTTTCGTGAACGTTTACGCCCCGGCAAAGAGGGCTGACACCAATCCTTTTTTTCAAGCGTTACGCGCGTACCTCTCGGAGCCTCTCCCACACGTAATTCTGGGCGATTTTAACTGCGTCATCGACTCGCAGCGGGACGTGAGGGGGCCGGGCCGAGGCGGGTCCACTTATCACGCCAGAGAACTCAGGAAGGTTTTGCCGCACTTCAGCCTGACGGACGCCTGGTTGCACACGCGCGGCGATGTTTTCGTCCCGACACGCACCTCCCAGCTATCAGCGAGCAGACTAGATCGGACCTACCTGCCCGACTTCCTTCTCCCTTCGGTGGTCGCGTGCGAGGTCCTCTCTCCCCCCGCCGATCTAGCAAGCAGATCAGATCACCTCCCGCTCGCAACCACGCTGAGCGGGTCCCCCGGAGCCAGCAGAAGCGACCAGGGCTGGCGCCTCGACGCGGCCTTGTTACAAGATGAGGAAAGCGTCGAGCGTATTAGAAAGCGACTGCGGGCATCTGTGGCGACTGCGCCGGGCATGACCCCACGCACCTGGGACGCCTTAAAGGTGGAGTGGAAGGCAATCCTGCAAGAAGAAGGCAGGGAGAGAAAGCGGCGTATCACGGCCAGGATAAATGAGACGTTACGCAGGATTAGAATCGTCAAAGGGGCTGAGACACTTACGCTGTGCATGCAGAATTACCTCATCACGTTGGAAGCCGAGTACATCCGATTATTACAACAGCGAGCGGATAGACCGCCGGGGGGGGGGGGGGCAAGGCACCCAACCAGGCTGATGAGTATCTTAACGAGGTATGCGGCAACGGCAGCGTACGCATCACTCGCGCGAAACGTCCGGACGGCTCACTCGCAACCAATCCGGACGAGATTACCGAGATCTTCCGAGATCACTTCGCGGCCGTATTCCGGAGCGCGGAACCAGACGGCGGACCGGGTGGCATGCGGAGCACAGAAGAGGTCTGCCGGAACCTCGTGCGTCTGAGCGAGGAGGAAGTCGCACTGCTTGACAGCGAAGTGCCTGCTGAGGAAGTATTTACCACCATCAAAAGTATGCCCCCCAACTCCGCCCCTGGCACTGACGGCCTAACCGCCAACTTCTACGCGACCTTTTTTTATGAGCTTGAGGGCCCTCTCTTGGAAATGATCAACATGGTGGTCACGCGCCAAACAAAGCCAAAGTCATTTGGAGAAGGGAGAATTGCACTGCTGCTGAAAGAAGGAGCCCCGCAGGAGGAGCCGTCGGCGTGGCGGCCCATTTCATTGTTAAACGTCGACTACAAGATTGTAGCTTCCTTGCTAAACTCACGCCTGAAACTCCTCCTGCCAAACATCATCTCCCCCCAGCAGGCTTGTGCGGTTCCAGGACGTTCCATGTACGCTAACTTGACCGCAACAAGGGACGTATTCGAGTATATGACAGCGAAGTCCCTCTCGGGAGCCTTTGTTTCCCTAGACCAGGCGAAGGCTTTCGACCGGGTCAGGCATCGATACTTGCTCGAAGTTTTACGCCACTTTGGGTTTCCGGCAAGCTTCGTCGACCTCATTTCGTCCCTATACAGCAACTTGACGTGTCACGTGGTTGTGAACGGCAACCCAACACACAACTTCGCCTATGAAAGAGGGATCCGTCAGGGGTACCCGCTGGGACCCACCCTCTTCATTCTCTCGCTCGAGCCACTCATAAGAAACATCGAGCAAAACGAGCATATCAGAGGCTTTCCCCTGACTGGTGAGGGCGAGGTCAAGGTAATGGCCTACGCTGATGACGTTTCCTTGTACGTCAGGGACCCTGCAAGCCTCCAGAAGTTCTGGATAACGTTCGCATCCTATGCGGAGGTCTCGGGCGCGGAACTGAACAGGGGAAAATGCAAGGCACTACTGTTTGGCAAGTTCCCTCACGAAACCCTGGGCGATCTCGAAATCGTAGACGTGGTCAAGGTGCTGGGCATATACTTCTGCTGTGGCGGCGTCGCAGAGACAACGTGGAAGCGGGCAATAGAACGAGCACGAGCGGCAATTGCGCGTCTCAGCTTCAAGGACCTCACACTTCGTGAGAAGGCCGTGGCTGCGAAGACCACCATCTGCACCTTCGCTTACTACGCTAGCAGGATAGCAGTTATGCCCACCAAAACGGCTTCACAGGTGACAAAAATGCTCGGGTCTTTCCTATGGGAGGGCAAGCCAGCACCCGTGCGACGCACTCTCCTGCAACTCCCAGAAAGCGAAGGCGGCCTCGGCCTCACTCACGCACTAACGATCAGCAAAGTCCTCGCTCTAAAAACGGCTAGAGCCCTCTTTCGCTCTGTGGGGAGACTATGTGGGGAGAGGCCTCATGCGCTACTGGAGCAGTACGAGCGCAGCCTTCCTCGACGCCGACCGACCACTTGGCCCTCTCGCGGAGACGCCCTCGCCTTTCTACAAGGCAGCCGCGAACACGATGCGGATGCTCCAAAGGGAGGCCCCCGACTGCGACGTGGACGAAGTCCCGCCTGCCCTCATCGCGGAGGAGGTCGCGAGACACCAGATAAGCGATGAAGAGAGGCAGATGTCTCGCAAATGGAAAAAGAAAGCGTCCAAGGACGGGCGAGGAACACCCAGGTTGGCGCAGGACTTCGCGTGGCGTAAAAACTGGGGGGTGTTACCAACCCGTCAGCGGCTTCACAAGTTCGGTATAGTGCCGTCGCCCCGCTGCCCGAACTGCCGGGCCGACGAAACGCTGGCGCACGCCCTGATGGAGTGCCCCGCAGCCAAGCCTGTTTGGCGACTCGTAGCAAGGGACTTCAAAATCCACCCCCCTCCGGCGCTCAACAGGAACAAGGGCGCGTTCGCCAAACTGGTCGTGATGTGCACCTGGTTCTCCATTTGGAAACGCCGCTGCTTAGCCGAGGCGAGGCGGAAACCTACGAGAGCGGCCTACCCAACCTTGTCCCGTGTTCGAGAGATGATCTGGCGACATCTCTCGGAACAACTTGAGTCCAGCGGCGAGGAGAAGTTTCTCCGCCGCTGGCACACATGGTTTTTTTTGATGCGGCAAGGCAAGCTGCAAATCCCAATTTTAACTCACCCACTTCTACTCCCCCCTCAAGTCAGACGGGTGGGAGCCCCAGAAGCCTAATGATACCAGTTTATCCTTTTAGTATTATTCCCGCCCCGGAGCGGCCGGGAACGATCACCCTCTACCCCCCCCCCCCCTCCGCCGCCTTTAAGGGCTCGCTAGCGGGACTCAAGGAGCGCAGTGGCGCGCTAACCCCCCCCCCCCCCCCCATCCCCCCGCGTGCCTGGAGTTATGGGTGCACACCCAGGCCCCGATTTACCCTGACGGCGTATGCTTATGTAGTGAATGAACACAAATTCAATCTGAATGTACATAGTTTTTATGAATAATCTGAATGTATAGGCATTTCAAAATGCATATTGAACAAACTTTGTATAATGATGTCGCGAGTGTCTTACCACCGTTGTACGGCTCCCGCTTCTTGCTCACCCTATGTTCACGCGTTTCCTGCCCTTCAGTTCGGGCGCTGTGTTAGTATAAGTTACAAGGTGTCCAGGCGACCCTGTTATGTGTAACCATGTGAAGAGTTACTTGTCAATAAAAATTCCCTTTGTTCGCCCCTAAAAGCCGTCGACAGTGTCCATATAATTGGTATCGCCATCAAACGAAGTTTGTCCGGTAGATTGGTGCCCCTATTCCAAAACCTCACTGGCACGGGCGATTCGTTTAGCTTGTTGGATCAGTGGTAGCTGACCGTTAAGTCAACACCGGAATGGTTACTGAATCAAAATTGTTGTCCTGGCCACATTTGAATTGACTTCTTTTCAAACTTATAGGTACTGGTGCTGAATACTTATTATTTTGACATATTCACATAAAGGATGCAAATAAAGGAGAACGTGCGTTAAAAGCAATCGTTCGGCGTTGCGTGAATCGACAGTGCTAATGGGCTAATGTGAATAAAATTAGCGCTATACCCTGAGAAATAGTAGTGGTATTCTAGATAGCTTTTGTTAGCAACGTGCAAATGCTTTCGCCTCTATAGACAGTATTATCCAGGAAGGGTTGATCATTAGGACAGCTAAGCCCATGGTTCATTCAACGCCTCCTCTGTTTTTTCAGTGCCACTGCAAACGCTCGCTCCTCAATGGGAACCGCTGGTCCACCTTATATACTTCAGGGAGTGTTCGTGGTGCGACACCACGTAAAGGGTACAACTGCTTGCGTCACACGAGCGTCTGAGCGTGTTCCCATGGAGCTGCGGCAAACGCACCGTCCCTCTCCTATATCATGCGTCTGTCAATTTGTTCTTTCATACTCCTTCCTTTGTCGCTCAAAGAAATGCCGTCGGTGCCTCGCAGCGCTCGTGTGGCATATTTAAAGCCAGCGCATGCAGCAGCTTTACAATGACGCGTACCCGTTGGTAGCCCGCATAGCTCCATGAACGGAGACGCGCCATCTCAGAACACCGCGTCTCTCAGAGAGCTTAGAGAGTCAACGTAAGAGCCAATGTAGCATCGTGAGGGACGCAAGACACTGCCTCACGGATCTGAAAAGAACTGAACGAAAAAATACCGCGTCTTATATCCGTCATGAGGCATCGCCTAAAGGGTCCTCTCCCCCATGAACGCAAAGCAGGCGCGAAAGCTAGCCCACGGGGGAGAGAAAGAAAGGTGGATAGGAGAGGGTGGTGAACGGCCGGATCGAGCGCATCTGGCTGGCACTGAAAAAATAGAGGAGGCGTTGGTTTAGTGCATAGCATTACGAATCGCTTACCAATAATAAAAGTTCTGCGACAGTAGATTGCGTAGTATTCGTTAGAACCTCCTATCGTTAGACTTCCGTAAAAACCTAATGATATTAACAATAATACACTTAAGACGAAAGCCTTATATGCCTCATGGAGCGTCAAAATTGACCGCCGGCGTCGGCGCCGTCAACACATATGAAGCGAAATGTCATCACCGAGCGATGACGTGCCCGCATGACATCATAATGGCGTCACAAATCGCCAGGTCTTGTGACGTCATCATGGCGACACATTGCGTGACGTCACATGCTCACGTAATCACAGGACATGACAAACACGGAAGTTTCAGGTAGCTTGCAATGCGTCGGGTCATGGAGGCAGTGCAAACCCCGCTAGGTGTTGAAAACTTTTGGAAGGGGGACGGGTACGATCAATACATCCACCGAGCAGGAAAAGTAGAAAAGGTATTTCGCCTTCGAGTCATCTGAGGCGAATGCATAGGGGGGCTTGTGCGCTTTCGTTTTAATCTTATGTCCCAAAACAGCTATATGTTTTTGAGAAACGCATATTAAAACCTAAGAAACGAAATCCACGTCGGATCGCATTCAGTTTCTCATTACAGTCGTTCAGAAATGTGGGTGGATCGCGAGACTCGCAGTAGCGCTTCATCTGGGTCGTTGTGTCATGTCAATGGCGTAGGATTCTCCCTTTCGACATAGGTCGGTCGTCTAACTGTAGAGCCTGTGTGTATGCCTATTTTTGTTGTGGACTGCAGCTTTCCCTGGAGCGTAGCTTTCAGGCGGCATCGGCATGGCTCCTTTAATCATCTCTCTAGCGACCGCAACGTCCCCATGGCCGGCGAATCCTGAGACCAATTGAAACGCGCCTTTTGCAATAAGTTAACACCAAGTAGGAATTTTACCGATTAGTACAATCTTCTATGTCGGCTTTACAATTTGTGCTAGAGGAGGCTTTTCATTACTCCACCACAAAATTCCAACACATCACCATAGAAAGTGTTTTCGTTTTGCATCAGTTTTGCACCCCGGGTACAAAGCATTCGTATGCTTCGGATATATACGCAGTGGCAAGTGTTGGCGTTTAGCCCAGCGGGCAAAACATTCGGCATCTGAGCGTCAGGCCGTAGCATTGAAACCCAGTTACGCGAAGAAATTTCCGTTGGTTTTAGCCCGCAGTACAGTGTACAGGGACTACCCTTTCCCACAGGCTCTACAAGTTAGACGACCGACCTATGTCGAAAGGAAGAATCCTACGCCATTGACATGACACAACGACCCAGATGAAGGCCCTACAAGCGCTACTGCGAGTCTCGCGATCCACCCACATTTCTGAACGACTGTAATGAGAAAACCCTTCCTGTTTGTGTTTTTTTTTTCGACTGTGTGTATTTTTCACTCTATTTCTTTGACCTCTTTCCGACCGCTATTTCCCCACACCAGCCCAGGGTAGCAAACCGTATTCTAATAGCTGGTTAACTTCCCGTCCTTCCTCTTCATCTCTCTCTTGGATTGTTTCGTACATTATTCTTTAATTGTGGTAAGTTAGACGGGACCGAGGGGTGGTGGACACGCAGTCTTCTCGTTGAGTTGACATTAAAAAAAAAAATTTACCGAATCAAAACTGGATTCGGCTACCTTTGAGTTGACCTCATTCGATCTTCTAGGAAGCGGCACTTTGTGTTTGCTATTTTGTAATATTCAGATAAAAGATCCAAGTCAAGGGTTGCGTACCTTAAAATCACTTTTCTGGCGTTACGTGAACCATCAATTCTAATTAGCTAGTGCGTAGAAAATTAACATATTACCCAGGGAAATGATGGTGGCTTTATGGATCGGTTACGTTAGCACCGCTTATATTCGTTTGGCTCCGTCTGCAGTGTGTCACTGTCGTTCGGTCAGCTCTGGCTAGTGCAGAGCTTAGCACCACAAATGGCCTCACTTTAATTACGCGCATGTGATAATAGGTAATATAGTACTCTGTTTCGGTTACAACCTAACAGAACGAACGAACGAACGTAGAATCGACTTTGGCACCTATGCGTTGGGACCTTAGTTGCCTATGTAATGCGTAAGCGCATAGTTTTATTCTGGCTTGTATCCTTCCCTGGAACGATGTTTTCGGGCGGCCACAGGTCTTTCATTTTCTCTCAAGCGTGCTGAAGGGCCCGTTGGCGGCGCATCCCGCGACCACCGAAACGCGCGTCTAGTATCAAATCATCCCAACGTTGGAATTTTACTGATGTGTACAATCTTCCATGAGTTTTCCATGTTAAAATAGACAGTTTTAGCTTCACGTAGGTAGTTGCTTTGCGCACGCAAACGGGAAAACTCTGCGTACGTTACGCTGCACGCGGCCGCTTTGTTTATAGTTTCATGCACGTACGCAGATGCAGCGCCACAGAGCTTCCGCATACACGGAGCTTTCGCGTACGTAAGGTTATTGCTTTCACATGCCTTTCCGTGCTCGTCGGTGGCAGGCGAAGATACTACTCCTTAAGCTGAATAAATTCTAGCTGAAGAAGCATGTTTTGGTTTCAGGATGAGCGGCGCAGATTGTCGCATAGTGCTGCGGATTGGCGGCAGAACGACCGCGGGTAGTTGATTAACGCACAACCAAGGCGCAGGCCATAAGACAAATGTTCCTTTTAAGTGCGAATGCACTTTATAAGCGACCCTGAATCCGCCGTCCCATAGCAACGGCGCGAGGAGCGGAGAGGAGCGTCTGTAGCAACGGCGCAGCGACGTCACGCCCCACGTGACTGCGCGCGCTCCGCCCTCCGCTCCGTGGCTGCGCGCGCCCCGCGCATTGCCTGTGGTGATGAAGGCCGGCGGCGAGACGCCGAACGAAAGCGTGCGAAGCGAGCCGAGCACCCCGAAGCCGATCTGGCGCGGGGACGCGCGATGCGTGAGCGAGCGCGGGCCCTCGAATTCGATCGGCCGGACGCGCGCTTCAAGCGAGACTTCCTGGACCGCAGCTTCGGATATAGCTGCGCGGTGTGCGATCGACTGTGGTTCGATAACAACCTGAGCCCCATCTCGGGCGTGCGCAACGCCGCCAACAAGTTGAACGCGTTGCGGTCTTTGGAACGAGTTCGGAAGACAGATCATCATCATCAGTAAAAGTACTTTGCACTTAAAAACGGCCAGACCTCCGTGGGTCGGCTGGCGCGTGCTCTCTCGCTGCCGTCTCCTTCGCTCGGCTCTGCAGTTTAGTCGCGCGCGCCCCCTCATAGCATCACCCCGTGCTTCGCACTTCCTCATACTCCCCTTCGGGGAAATGTGGGTTTTTTTAATCTGAAACGCGCTTTTTGCGCTTTTCTTGCCCGATCACGCCCGCCAAGAAGCAGAGACCATCGCCGAGCGGGAGACGCTCGGTCCCAGGCTGAGCCACGTTGAGGGTTGGACACTCAGTGCGCAGAAGTAACACACGCAGGAACGCGCGTAGAGACGCACGGCCGACTTAACGGTCGCCTTGTACATTCCAACAGAAAAAAATCACAGCATATCCACGGAGTGAATGATGATGAGTGGGCGAAGCTGCGGAGGTTCATCGGTAAACCGTGAATCTTCCGTGAATTCTGCCCAGTACATCATCACCGATGTGAGATCGGGCGCGTTTATACTAAAGGTTCGATGAGTTATGACGACTTGCAGCTCACTTTAATTTTACATGTACGCTGTGAATTTTCATTGTTTAGAAAACCATTGCTTTAGAAAACACCTTGCGTCTTTCGTTAAGCAGCTGGCGTCTTTTTCGTTTTGCTTTAGAAACATCTGGCGTTCTTTCGTTTTGTTTTTACAAAACATCTGGCGTCTTTCGTTGGTTTATTTCATCAATCAACGGCGTTTTGAACAAAATTTTTATTGTTTAATCACGCACAGGAGAAATCTCACCAGGCACTACCTTGGAGGTAAACAATGGCTGCTAATGGGAATGAGAGACAGAAGAAGTCGGCTTTTAGCTAACACTTACACTTCTACAGAGACAGAAGAATTCGGCTTTTAGTTAACGCGCACGCTGCGAATTTTTTATTGTTCAACAACGCACAGGAGAAATCTCCCACCGGCACCACCTTGGAGGTCAAAGGGTAAGACTTGTTACTCACTACTACGAGCACGACGAGGGACGAACGGGTGCCGCCTTAAGGAGCTTCGCCCCTAAAACACCTCGCAGCGTACACTGTGGCCTGCATTTGTTGTGAGCGTTCTCTTGGGCTGGTATTGACGACGTCCTCATAGAACGACCTCGTAGAAGAGACTACGCAGAAAAGTTATTTCAAGCTAAAAAATGTGTTCTGGGCACATCAGAATGATACGCGCAGTTTCGTAGGATAATAAGCCCGACCACATTTATTTATTTATTTATTTATTTATTTATTTATTTATTTATTTATTTATTTATTTATTTATTTATTTATTTATTTATTTATTTGGTAGGACGTTTATGCCCCGTGAGCTGAGCTTTCGCGTAATGTGAATACACTAAAAACTCGTTACTTCGACCCTGTATATTCGGAAAACACGTTAATTCGGACGTGTTCCCTCATCCCGACAAGCATGTGTATTCTTTAATGACATCAAGCTCTCGTTAATTCCGTCATGTTTGGCCGTCACCCGGTTAATTCGGAGCGCGCAAAGCACGAAGCGCCGCAAATGTGCACCGCAAGGGTGCGTAAACAGCGTTCGCGAACAACCGAAACGGTCGCGGGCGTTCAGAAGGGCGGGGTTACCATCCATGATACTCCATTAGCGAGCCACGTTTATCAGCAGCAGATTCGGTGCTCAGCAGTTTCGTTTCGACTCTGGACGCAGGCGGCGCTCGTACCTTAAGTGCTGCGCAGACGCTTTACAAAACTGTGGTCTTTATAGACCACAGATTTGCACACTTAGTAGCTTCGTCTGGGCTTCGAGCAATGAACGCGCAACGTCACAATACCAAAAGGTGGACGAAGCTGTTGAAGATGAAAAGCTTCAGCGGCGGTCCGCATGCCGGCATAAACTCGTTTGCCGCATTCTGGTGGAAGGTCCCATGAAATCCTCTCCCGTGAAATGCGATTTAGCGGGTTTCTACGGTATATCTCAACCATGCGAATGCGAATAACCGCGGTGCAGAACAAATACAAAAGGAAAATACTTTCTCTTAAAGGCTACGTTGGATTTCGCGATGGCCGAATAAAAGCCCACTCTAAGACAAGACTTAAACACATCACGGCGCATTCGACGCATAAGGTAAATGCCGACTTCGCGAAAATTTGAACCAAACACTCCTTTCTGTGGTCACGGGTTGCATCTTCCACGGGGCCGTTCCATACGCTGACGAACGCTGGAAAGACAACGAAAAAAACTATGTCATGCTGCCCGAAATCACTTTTCTAGGGACGTAGGGGTCCAACCTATAAGAAAACTGTAGGTTCACGCATCAGCTGGATATCTCCCAAGGGACATTTCGCGTGTATTTTTATTATTGGAGCGTGTACAGTGTCGGGGCATGGGTTCAAATAGATAGATAGATAGATAGATAGATAGATAGATAGATAGATAGATAGATAGATAGATAGATAGATAGATAGATAGATAGATAGATAGATAGATAGATAGATAGATAGATAGATAGATAGATAGATAGATAGATAGATAGATAGATAGATAGATAGATAGATAGATAGATAGATAGATAGATAGATAGATAGATAGATAGATAAGAGTAAACAAAATGAAAGGGGTCATTCCATATCAAGTGTACCAGGTAAATTTTAGACCTTCTCCAATCATGCTGAAATAAATTGGGCTGGTATGTGTGAATGTGAGCTGTAGTTATTGAGGCGTTATATTTCGGGGAAAAAATTTGTGTTGCCTAGAGAGCGCTTCGAACTTGGGGCACGGAAGTGAAACTGTGTCGTACATATCAATTTATGTAAAATTACTGGATTAAGCCAGTACAACGAAACAATTTTTTTTTCTTAATTTCAAGGCGCTACACTTTCACGACTATGATAGTTTATTCATTTTTGTTGCAACTTTCATTATATTTGGCCTTGACGAAGAGTCGCAAAATGCAGCATGTTTACCATTTCTTAGAAAATGCACCGATTTTTCCGCGAGTAATATATTCACATTGGGGGCTTTGTAGGTTCCTATAGTAAGTTATAAAAATACTGCGGGATCGAAAAAAGAAGAAACGTTGCCACACTATAGTGACAAATTTTGGAAAAATAGTGTTTTGACCCATATTGTGGCTTCATTTCCACAAGGTAGCGGTCCAAGTAAAAATATGACATTTGCATCGTAGTGTAGTGTGCTTTGTGTGTATGATGTGCAGGCAGCTTGAAAAGAGTACTTTTTGTTTTAAGGGAGAAAAAATTTTTTTAACTGAACAACCACAAGGTCGTACGAAGTTTTCCTTTCCCTGGCCTTCACTGCATAGCACGTCAGCGCAGTGTTCCAGCGGGGACTTTTCTTGCAGCAAATAATGCAAGTCATGCAACTGCTCGCCACTTCTTTTAGTAATGATGATGATCAAATAAACTTTTGATTTGGCGAAACAGTGTTCCCAAGGTCGTAAGCTCGGGGTCACCCTAGGTGGGAGGGTCCCTCAGTCCAGGAATCCTCTGACCGTGATCGCCTCCCGGGCCCTAGCGACGAGTCCTCGTTGGTCGTCTAGGGCCCACGCGGAGATCTTGGCCTCCCACGTCCCGGCGAGGAGGTTGATGCGAGCGTTCGTTGTGGGCTTCCTATCTTGGTGGTGCCACGGGCACTCGAGTATGAGGTGTGATACTGCTGTATATAACGTCAAAAATGGCATTAGTGCTAAAATTATGGAATGTTACTACCCCCCCTGGACCATCAAAGGGCAGGTAATATTCAACCGCTTCATCCTCCAAAGGGGCAGAATTATAATGTAGTCAATGGCCTGTAGAGCTATTCTAGGGCGTCGTGTTTGGCTTCTGATAATTAGGATACATGGTCTTACGCAATAGTTAACGGCATAATTAAGCTAGAGTTTGCTTAACTTGTTTCTATAATCTTTCACGTATAGGGAACGCGTTGGCTTATACCTGAAAGATCATAAAAACAACTTAAACAAGCTCTAGCTTAGTTATGCCGTTCATAATTGCGTAAGACAATGTATCTTAATTATCGGAAGCCAAACACGACGCCCTAGAACAGCTCTACAGGCCATTGACTACGTTATAATTCTGCCGGATACAAAAGGCAGCTACGCTGACCGCGTTGTACTTGAAACATCAAAGTCTAGAACTCTCACCGGAGAAGTACTGCCTTGTCGCGTTTACACGCAAGACAATGCGGCAGTACACAATAACGATCAATGAGCAAGCAGTTGCCCACGACCGGAAGCACCGCTGGGTGGAAGGTCGTGGGGCAGATCAGAACGGTCTATGCTGCAGCTCCACAACGCCTTATTTCTAGGTTTTGTGAGATACAGTCTTCCTGTGATGGGAAATATCTGCAAAACAAATTTGAATGCACTCCAAGGCCTGCAAGCTCAAGTTCTAAGGACTTGTCTCGGTCTTCCGAAATGTGCGTCTACAGCGGCAACAATCGTCATTGCAGGAGACCATCCTATGTCAACATACGTAACAACTCATACCCTCAGGGCGCATATTCGACACCTTGCCCGGGTACCTTCGCACAATCTCGCATCTTTACCTGCAAAAAGGCCGCATACAACATTCAGCCACATTATTGCTGCCCATAGTACTTCTTTGCCATCGAACTATACGCCTGCAGCAAGACCGTCCTCGCCTATATGGTGCCTACATCGACCCGAAATGCGCCTTACCATACCTGGAATTACGACGAAAAGAAGAATGTCATCGGTTGCCCTTAAACAGGCTGCACTACTGTATTTACATGAGGTGTACATCGCTCACACCCATATTTACACTGATGGTTCAGTTATGACTACAAGCTCAACCGCCGCCCTAATAATTCCAGCAAGATCTATCACAATACAGTTAAAAATTTTACACGCAACCTCAACTACAGCTGCTGAACTAGTAGCCCTCCATGCTGCTCTTCAATTCGCCATAGAGCAGACACCTAATTCGTGGTCTATCTTCTGCGATACCAAAGCAGCCCTCCAAAGTTCACCCACCGCTTTACGTCATGGCTCACATGAGCAGCTCGTCGTGGAAATTAGGCAAATCCACCATGAAGCAATAGAAAAAGGGCAACGAGTAATATTCCAGTGGTTGCCTAGTCACTGTGGCATTCAGGGAAATGACCAAGCGGACGCAGCTGCGCGGTCCGCTCACGGCGGTGTCAGCAGTATCACCATTCCCCTGTCAAGATCGGACGCCGCAAGAGAACTTCGTGTGCTAGCCCGTCGTATAACGTTGGACTTGTGGAAGTCATCATCGACATTTACAAGTGCACGGCTGCATGCCATGGACCCTGATCTTGAACTACGCATCCCGTCCACCTTATCACGACGTCACTGAACCCTTCTGGTCCGTCTATGGCTTGGAGTGGCCTTCTCAAATGCCTATTCGTTTATTATTGGAATGGCTGAGAGCCCGTCATGTGAAGTCTGCGGGTGCAGCGAAATAGTCGCGCACCTCCTCTGTGAGTGCACCCGCTTCAACTCCGAAAGAGCGGCCCTCTCAGCCGCATTAGGCCAGCTGGACAACCGCCCTCTCACGGAGAACAAAATCCAAGGGCTCTGGCCTACCCGGTCTTCAGCACGAGCCGCTCTGAAGGTGTTGTTGCGGTTTCTATAAGCAACCGGACTCAATGTCAAACTGTGACTGTTGGCACAAAATGTTGCTATGTAGTACTTGGACTACGGTCATGACATTGCTTTTTTGTTGTTGTTGTTGTTGTTGTTTTATCTTGTCGCGTGTTGTCGTCACATCTCTTCTTCTTCTTTTTTATTCTTTTACATCCCCTTTCCCCTTCCGACGTGCAGGGCAGAAAATCGGAGAATTCTTCTGGTTAACCTCCCTGTCATTCCTTTCTCTCTCTTCTTTCTCTCTGCCCCTTTGGACGATGAAGCGGTTGAACATTGCCTGCCCTTTGATGGTACAAGGGGGTAGTAACGTTCCCTAATTTTAGCACTATTGCCATTTTTGGCGTTATATACAGCACTATTACTAAAAGAAGTGGCAAGCAGTTGTATGACTTGCATTATTTGCTGCGCAAAGGCCCCCGCTGGAATACTGCGCTGACGTGCTATGCAGTGAAGGCCAGGCAAAGGAAAACTTCGTACGACCTTGTGGTTGTTCAGTTAAAAAAATTTTTCTCCCTTAAAATAAAAGGTACTCTTTTCAAATTTCCTGTACGTCATACCCACAAAGAATACTCCACAACGATGCAAAAGTCATAATTTTACTTGGACCACTACATTGTCAAAATGAAGCCGCAATATGGGTCAAAACGCTATTTTTCCAAAATTTGTCACTATATTGTGACAACGGCTCTTCTTTTTTCGATCCCGCAGTATTTTTATGACTTACTATAGGAACCTACAAAGCCTCCAATGTGAATATATTACTCGCGGAAAAATGCGTGCACTTTCTAAGAAATGCTAAACATGCTGCATTTTGCGACTTTTCGTCAAGGCCAAAAATAATGAAAGTTGCAAAAAAAAACGAATAGACTATCATAGTCATGAAAGAGTAGCGCCTTGAAATTAAAAAAGAAAAATGTTTCGCTGTAATGGCTCAAACCGGTAATTTTAGATAAATTGTTATGTACGACACAGTTTCACTTCTGTGCCTCAAGTCTGAAGCGCCCTCTAGGCAACAAAATTTTTTTCCCGAAATATAACGCCTCAAACACTACTGCTGACAGTAACCAGCCCAATTTATTTCAGCGTGATTGGAGATGGTCGAAAATTTACCTGGTACACTTGATATGGAATGACACAAAGCTACTTCCTCGTTTTCTAGCGTCAAATGCGAAAGAAATGCCTTACCATTGCCTTTGATTGCTTCGAATTACCCTCGCCTGCACCCCCTGAGAGTGGGCGAATGTGGGCAAGGTGTACTTGAAAAATGTCCACGTAGAACCTCCTCTAGGAGTTCTCTAAGTGATGCCTAACTTTCGAAATTTTTTCTTGGAAACTCTGTTGTGGCGGCCTTACCTGGAAATTTGCATTCGGGTGGCATCTTTTATTTTCGCCATAAACCATACAATACGTGACAGAGTTTTCAGCATGAAATTTTGGCGTTTTCCTTGTGTTACAATCAGCCATGTGGCCTGTCCACGTTGCCTCAAAAGAAAGATTTAATTCAACTACCACGAAATTCAACGAAGCCTTTAGAAAAAAGTAATTCCTTTTACGTTTCATACGTATTCATATGGTTCAGATATATCCATTGGTATTCAGTGCAATGTTCGAGCCTGGGGCCTTAAGATTGAAACCCGGCTCTGCCAAGAAATTTTGGTTTGTTTTGCACGCTATTTATTGGTAGCAATTTCTCTAACGTTGCAGGGAGACGGACGGACGCATGGAGGGGCAGTTTTCTCCTTGAGTCGACAGAGAAATTATCACCGATTTAAAACTGCGTCCCTGCCATCTCTCAGTTAGCTTAGTTCTAACTTATATATACCAGCATTTAATACATCCAAGTTCGTCATTTTCACATAAAGAATGCAAGTCTAGGGCAACGTGTCTTAAGAATATTTGTCTGGCGCTTTGTCAACCAGCAAATCTAATTAGCTACTGTAAAGAAAGACGACGCAATACCCAGAGAAATAATGGTGCACATAAAGATAGCTTATGTTAGCAACGCGTACACACATTTGGCTCCATCGGCAGTGGCCTTGTGCATGTCTCGGGAAGATTGATAAGGAAGAGCTGGAGTGGAAGTAATGCCTCGGAAGTGAAGACGAGAAGACGCCGTTTTGCCAGTGGCCAGACAAAACGTTAGCATCTAGGGACGAAAGAGCAGCCATTTTACTCACAGGCCCTACCAGTTTGATAAAGGTAATAGTTTGGCGCAGATAGTGCTCGACACGTGCATTTGTGTCACAATTTCCTTGGGATGCCTGAATGTCTATAAAAATTTGATTGGATATCAAGTCATCAATACTCACCTCGATAGGTTGCTTGCATCGGGAACAACGATCTCCTATTTTATATTTAATCTAGCGTTTATATTAACAGAGGAACACTACTTTATTTCTATGTGGGCATAAAACGAAAAGAGCATGTTTCCGAGATATCTGTCTATCTACCTATCTATCTATCTGGCCGCCTACATCTGGATGCTCTCGCGATCGCCTCCTTAATTTGGTGTTGAGCGAAATTGGCATGAGAGGGTAAGGTGGTTTGACGAATATTACTGTCTGGTCATGGCATGAATAACTTGAAAATCCTGTCGCGTACGTCGTCAAACCCTTTCCTCCAGACACGTGTAGCACATGCCCGTATACCAACGGGCCGTGGTGTACGGGGATACGCCACAGACGATTGTTTCATATCTACCCAAGAACGGCGAATACAAACATTGAAGGAAAGAAGTGTTAATTTTAAGGGCTCGTTTTCGTTTGTTATACACAATATTAATGAGCACTAACAGACAATAATGCCAAGGTAAGTATAGGAGATGTTTTTTAGTAGTAAATGTGAGGTAAATGTGAAGAAAGAAAAGTGGACGAAAAGATAGCATGCCGCGGGCAGGGACCGAACCTGCGACCTTCGAATAACGCGTCCGATGCTCTACCAACTGAGCTACCGCGGCGGCCATCCCCCCGTCCACTTTATAGGGTATATATGTACATTTAAACGTGGGAGCGTCAGTCAGCGCCGCCAGTAGCCATGAAGGCGAGTGTGGAACACTTTTACAGCGAAAGCTGTTATGAGATCATTTCACCGGCCGTTTTTGGCGCCGTAGTTGTCCGCCGCCGCCGCTACGAAAGTTGGGCATGATCACAATATAGTGCCCCAAGTTCACTTCGTTTTGATAATACAGACGGCTATTCTCTAGCGTGAGTGTTGATACTACATCAGACCGTAACTTACCATTTATACGTTTGTGTGGTCGGGCTGCCTGGTAAGCCCACGATGTGCACACAACTCTTCCATTTACAAAAACACGTCGATCCACCTCGTAACGCTTCGCTCAAGGCCAAAAAAAATGCAACAGAGAACGACCGGCTGCCCGCTTCGCCTGAAAGCGATTCCCACAAGGCGCGGGAGTCTGCCGAACTTTCTTCTTAATCCTCCTTGGTTGTCCCACATGCTATGGACACCTGCTTGTAGCTCACGGTGCGTAGTTCTACGAATTTCCCACAAATAATCACCGACCTGTGATATTATTCTATTGTACAATGTATTGTCGGTTAGAACTCGTGAAAAGAAATTCACGCAGATTCGCCTTTGGCCCCTATGCTTTGAGGCCTGTGTTGTCTAAGTAATGCTTCAGCCTATAGTTTTATTGTGTGTGTTACCTATCTCTGGAATATTGCTTTCGGGCGGCATCGACATGGCGTCTTTCATCTTCTCTCTAGCGTTCGTCAACGTGCGAAGCGGCGTCATGGCCAGCGCAGGGGCGTAGCCAGAATTTTTTTTCGGGGGGGGGGGGGGCGCTCAACCATACTTTGCGTATGTTCGTGCGTGCGTTTGTATGGGTGAGTGTATATATACGCAAGCAAAACTAAAACTTTCGGGGGGGGGGGGGGGCGGGTTTGAACCCCCTGAACGACCTGCGACCACCGAAACACGCGTATGGCATCAAATTATCGCAAAGTGGGGATTTTACTCTAGACAGACAGACAGACAGAGAGAAAGACAGACAGACACATAGATAGATAGATAGATAGATAGATAGATAGATAGATAGATAGATAGATAGATAGATAGATAGATAGATAGATAGATAGATAGATAGATAGATAGATAGATAGATAGATAGATAGATAGATAGATAGATAGATAGATAGAATCAGTTCAAATCAAATGAGAAGAGGAAACACCATAAAACGATTTCCTTTTTCTAATGTCAAACAAGAACGAAATGCATTAGCTTTACGTTTGGTTGCCTCGAGTTACCTCCTCATACACCTTCGAGGGTGGATGAGAGCGGGCAAGGTTACTTTAAAAAAGCCCACGCACAATCTCCTCTGGGAGTTGTGTGAGTGATGCGTAGCCGACGAGTTCTATTGTGGGAAATTCTATGATGACGGCCTTTTTTTTATTAAATGTGTTTAAGGAGAGGTTGGTGCCTATACGTGGCCCCGGCTACTCCTCTTCCCTCTTTGGAACGTTATTTTCTGGCGGCATCGGCACGGCGTCCTTCTCGATTCTAGCGTTCCGTGCTCTCCTTTTTATGTTTACAAGCAGAAGGAGAAAGAAAGAAGGTGGCTTTCGCGTGTAAGTTTCGACTTCAAGTCGTCTTAGGCGAATGCGTGAAGAACCCTGCAACTTTTTTTGTCGTTATTATATGTGAGTGTCTTGCTCGTCCGAGTGACCGGTGTGCCTTCGATCTCGGTCGAGTACCAAGGTGTGTTTGAGCTAGGAAGCTATAGTTTAGTGTCCGTAGCACGTAAATAGAAGCCTTGCCGTATGGAAACCGTTTACACCATGAAACATTGCTTCCGGACGCCATCGGCACGGCGTCGTTCTTCTCGATTCTAGCGTTCGTCAACGTCTAGCACAGCCCAAGGCAGGGCCCATCCAGAGGTCATCAAAATGCGTATGTGGCGTTATATTTTCGCTATTTTATTTGTTAAAATCTTCCATGTCTAACTTCATAACTTGCCCTACGGAGGGTTTTTCTTCCACTACAGCGAAATTCCCCGACGTATGAATGAAAGCGGGCTACCTTTACACTCAATTTGTACAACCGGTACAACGTATTCATATGCTTCAGATCACGGATGGCAATATTGCTCCTAAGGAGTAGTGAAATTACGTTACTAATTACTTTGTAAAGTTTTCTTTAATGTAATTAAATTACATTGCAACTTGCAGCATGCCGAATGTATTAATATTACATTACTATGACTTTTAAAATGTAATGAAATTACATTGAAAGTTCGTTGTTCATGCCAACTCAATTACACTTTGTTTACCATACATGTGCACTGCAAGAACAGAGGTTGATATTCCCACACTCTAAGAAAAAAGAGAGTCAAAAGAGGGTCATGGAACCGTGACTCTCCTCGGGTGTCCATCTGACCCCTTTTGGAAGGTACAGGCAGAAAAAAAGAGTTCGCATTTGGGAAGGAGTCACTGGACCCTCCTGAAGCGCGTTTCGATTGGCTTCGGTATACGGAAGAGCCGCCGTATACGCCATACATATCGCACGCTCGCCCTTTGGCGCCGTTGTGGCGCATTGCTCGGCGACGCAGACGGGGTTGGCGCCGGGGTGGCGCGCCGCTCTCCTCTCTCAGTCGTCTCAGTCTCCTGGTCTATTGGAATGCGTTGCGTGGATGAGTTGGTTGCGCGTCTTCGGTGGTATTGACGCCGGCTCCGTGCACGAAGTGACGCTTGGAGGGCGGAATATTCATGGAGCTGTGGATACGGACAACGGGCGCCAGTTAACGGTGAGTGTACTGCTTTCGTAGGCACTAATTATACAGCTTTAGCTGGGCGTCTGCAGCAGCTCTGCGGAAGTTATCTGCCAGCCATTTCCAACAGCAGCCTGTGCCCGCGGGGCTGTTGCGGATGGCCAACTATAGCTGTCAGTTAACGAGTTCCCACCGTTATGCGCGTTGCTGTACAAGCTCCCATAAAGTGAGCGATGCAAACAATAATCGAGAGTCATTTCTTGCTGATCGCACGTCGTGTCTGCACTACTGAAGGTGCAAGATGTCGTTTTGAGAAGCACTTAAGTCTACTTCATCATAACATTTCTATCTACCTTGAGTGTGCAGCGTGCTTCCGCGCGTGGGAACGTGAAAAAAAAAAAGCCTGTGTACATAACGCTCAGACGCACTATATATAATGGTTTTTGTTGGCTTAAAGACGGTAGTTTGAGGTGCAGATATAGTACGGTGGCTTCCAGAACGTACGCGGTAGTCATTCAAGTTGGACACGCCTCGCCGGTAAAGTGAAAAAGCTCTAGACATTCGACGGCGCGCGTTGTTGCGGCCGCGGGCGTGCACTCTTTTCCCTCGTTTCTGTTTGCTGTTTTCGTTGTTTGCATACACTGCGATGACGTTGGGCGCTATAACAGAATCGAGTGAGTGTACGTGATTGTGGAAGTTATGCGCGCTAATTCTAGCATATGACATGTCTGATCTCGACGTAGACGGCGTACGCACGCGCTGGGTGTCGTTCGGGCCCTAGTACTCGCATCTGTTTATCCGAGTATTTAAGGATGGGTTACGTTTGTAAAACATGCGGCCAATAACCGCTCACGGCATGCCCCTGGCTGCCGGAGGATGTGCTTTGTTGTTTTGTTGTTAGCCTTTATTATATCTGTGTGAACCACTTATTGTGTAGGTTTTGCAAACCTTTACTGCAATTTCATTTTCTCATCACAATATCACGTTCTGCTTTTCAGATACCGTTTTTCATGGTGCTCACGCTGGACAGGAGCGACAACCTAGCACCCACAAGTCTGATGCCTGAAGCCGTCACCACTTTTTGATTTATTCTTAATAACAATGAATAAATATGGAAACATGATGGCGATTTCTGCTGTTCATTTAGCACCATATGACACTGTGCATATAAGCATGTAAATGAGGAATACCCAAACTTCTTAATTGGAAATCACAGACCATCCTATCGCGCTTTCTATATAACTTTGCTGGAAAATATGTGTTGTTTTGACGAGTTTTATTAGAATAATGCTAAATCTGAACTATTATTTTTTTACAGTCGCTGGGCAGAACGGCAAGTATTATTGGACTTGCTTAAAATGAATACTCCACTATTTTCAACAGTAGTCGCGCAAAAATAGAGCAAGGATCAAATGAGTAGCTTAAAATACTTGTGGAGTCGCTTGATGCTTCGGTGTGGGTCCCTTGACCCCCGTAGGAGCGTTACCGGCAAGAGTCGTCTGACTCCCTATAAGTGGTAACGTGATCCTCTGGACGAGAGTCTTTCCACTCTTCCTAGAGGGTCAGGGGACTCTCCTACAGCGAGCCGACCCTGACCCACCAAGAGAGTCACCGTGACTATTTAAAGAGAGTCCTATACGTGGCAAGTCAGAACTCTCCGAAAAGAGTCACGCATACTCTTTTTTTTCTTAGAGTGCACGCTTAAGGATTGGCTCTCAGATTAACTTGTCTTGGCTAATTTTCTTTCCATTTTTGAGTAAGTAGGGTGCCATAAGGAAAGCGCACATGCTGCGCCAAAAGTAACAGGGAAAGCGTTCAGTAATTTTCTTGAAATTCCCTTGAAAATGCATTGAAGTAATTAGGTATCTTACAAAACTACCAGGCCAGAAAAGTTAATTTATTATGCTACTCATTACAACAAAAAAGGATTCATCCCCATAATGATCAGAAGTGCTGGCTGCTATGTTGCCCGAATGTGCCGATTCGATTCAATGCTGACCAGTGGCATTACCAGAGACACCATTTATTGCATTTTTGGAATTGAAATTTCGCAATGCGTATATATTTTCATTGTGTCAGAATCATCTATGTCGCCTTTACATCTTTCTCTAGAAAGAACTTTTATTCCACTGCCAGGACATTCAACGAAGCCTTCCCAGAAATTGCTCTCCTTTAACATTTGTTTGATACCACCGCTACAAAGTATTTTTATAGTTCAGATGTATTCACACTTGCAAGACACGGCGCGCCAGTGGTGCGCTTACACCGGCAGGTGACCGTCCAGTGGCCGCAACACTAACGCGCCGACTATGGAACCACATGCCCCTTTTGTGACAGTCCTATAACTGCAGTGAACGTTACACCGTGCCCGGGCCTAGAGCTACTTTATGTGCTAACTTTGGGTAACAGGGGTTCGCGTCGGTCTTCCAAACGCCGCTAGCAACTATTCGTTGCGGAAAAGCTGACAATCAGGCATATTTCTGTATTTCACGATGCCGCCGGTGTATCCAGTGGACTGGATTGACACAAGCCATGGACACGCCAAACATATCGAGCAGCGAGACGTTAGGCATGTCGCCTGCGAAAACAGTGTGCGGCTTCGCTGCATAGCTATGGTTACTGTCCATTACCTAAAGGTAGCATATATGAGCAGAGCAACTCCACGCGGCCTTATTAGGTCAAGCGCTTCGCCAACTCCGAGCAACCAGTCATCGTCCCAGTCGCTCTCCGGACTTACAAGGGTGGATACATGGACCATTTCACCTATTCTTATTAGCCGCTGTGGATGTTTGTGTACGTGTGACGCACCTCTTGTGATAACATGCAAATATGTTATGCCTAAGAGCCCCTGACGAATAAATAAACAAAATGTGTTGGTGTTTAGCCCAGCGGGCCAGACACCTGGGTGCTGAGCGTGGGGCCCAAGGATTGAATACCAGCACCAAAAAAATTCAGTTTGTTTTCCACATTATTTCTTAAAAGCGGTTCGTATCACGTGATAACAGGACGGAGCGACGGACACGCAGTTTTCTCTTCGAGTCGACATAGAAACGGTTACCTATTCAAATTTGATTTCCTGGCCTCCTTTGATTTGACTTTCTTCAAACTTGTAGCTATAGGGCCTAAATACTTATTATTTCTTCAGGCTACCATAAAGGATGCAAATGAAGCGTAAAGTATCTTAATAACATATTTCCGTCGTTTAGTGAACCGACAACGCTAATTAGGTGATGTGAAAGAAAGTAGCACTTTACCCGGAGAAATGATGGCGGCTTATAGATAGGTTGTGTTAGCAACGTGAACAGGCACTTGGTTCCATCGACAGTGCATACACGTTCATACCGGGAATTTAGCTGTCCCTTATTGCAGGGCAATTCGCTACCAATCGCCTCCTAATAATTACCGTTATGTGATAGTGGATTAAGTCGTACTTCGTTAGAACCCGGTAATAATTTTGTGATTTTATGTCCCAAAACCCGAAATGATTATGAAAGACACAGGCTACAACCTAAGAGAAGAACTCCACGCAGAACCGTGTTTGCGACCTTAGTTGTCTTAGTGGTGCGTAAGCGTACAATTTTATTGCCGGTTGTATCCTTCCCTGGGACGTTGTTTTCGGGCGGCATCGGCGTGGCGCCTTTCACCCTTCTCTAGCTACCGGAAAGGCCCCATGCCCGGCGCATACTGCGACAACCGAAACGCGCGTTTGGCAACAAATCATTCCTACATAGGAATTTAACTGGAGTGTGCAATCTTCCATGTTGACTGGAAGATCATGGAAGATCATCATATTATATCAGAAGATCATATGGTCATTGGGGGCTTTTATCATCATTAATTCATTAATCGCTATAGGTAAAGGTTTTTTCGTCGGTTAATCGATTAATCGACATTTTTTTTACGGGCAACAAGGTGTGTTCGTCGCTTATAGTTCATCCTCACTTATTTCACTTTTTCTATTTGTTTGGTATGTGGAACAAACATGAAAAACACAAGCGTGTTACTTTTTGATAAATGACGGTATTTTTAAGTTGAATACTAAACGTAATTGTTGCTAATAGCTAGTTCAAGGTTAAACAACATATTGTAAAAAATCAAACAACGCATAAATCCCGGTACACCCTATTGACACTCTAAGGGACGATTGTGGAACAAGGAGTGCTCCTTGAATGTTATGGAACGAGAAGTGAAGTATATTTATAGAAATGCATTTATTCAGTGCGTATGTTGAGGATGAGTGCACAGAAACGACGCATGATGAAGTAAAACACGAGGACTGAGCACCGGGTCATTCTTGTGTATTCCGTATAGTCCTGAGTCGTTCCTTTTCGGTAACTAACAAGATATGCAGCACCACTTAGCCCACCGGTATTTTTAGTGGTACTTGTTCAGCGAAACACAGCAGAACTAAATAAGAAATACCAAAAAAACGATGCTAGTTCAAAATGACAAACAATTCCAATCTGTAAAACGAGAAAGAAAGAAGTTACAGGCTTGGGATTTCGAACCACTCATTTCAACGGAGCAAACAGGTGTCAACTGACTGAGGCCGTACAGCATGAAACTCCATGGCTGAGTCGCTTGACACGGCGCGGCCAGGCTTGAGCACCGACACTCTTGTTTGGATGAAAACCAATACATCTGGCTTTTACAACAACCAATTCTCACCCCCTTTGCATCCCATTGGCCTTTCGTGATGATGAACCGCGCCAAGGGATGAGGTTCAGCTAACTCGTGAAGTTATCGAAGCTGAGTTGATAAATGAGCTGGGTGAAAAGTGTGTTAGCGCACCCTCTATTGCGCTTTCAAATCAAGAATTTGATTACCCAGCTGGGCTTGAGGGCATAGCTAGTTGTACGTTCGAAGCATGTCAGCTGATGTGGCGATGATGTGAGCACCTTTTCTTTTCTTGTCTTGCCCCCTCTCCCTTGCCTTGTATTTAAGAACTTTTTATTGGAATAAAACCTGTAGGAAGTCAGCGCTCTTTGCCTCTATTTGTCTCCGTCGCCTTCCACACCTTTTAGGCGCTGTTAACGTTTCGCAAGGAATGATCATCTGAATAGAACAGCAAACATGCCGCCAAACTACAAGCAACTCGAATCGCCAAACAAACAGTTCGTGAGAAAGGCCGCTCGGACGCTGATGATATCCCTGCGATCGACAACTCCATTGTTATAGATACGGTTGTTCGCACCAGAGTGTAGGGGGCGCCTATTCTTTTATTGCGATAGCAAGTTTATTGACACTCTCGGCAGGGTTCTGCCTTCACCGTCATGTTCCGTTTATGTATGTATGTATGTATGTATGTATGTATGTATGTATGTATGTATGTATGTATGTATGTATGTATGTATGTATGTATGTATGTATGTATGTATGTATGTATGTATGTATGTATGTATGTATGTATGTATGTATGTATGTATTAAAACGTAAGGAATTTCACAGTGCGGAATACAGGATGAAACACTTGAAGAAGCACACACAGACAGCGCTGACCGTGTGTGCTTCTTCAAGTGTTTCGTCTTGTATTCCGCGCTGGGCGATTCCTTACGTTATGAATCAAGACCAACTAGCCCGACTTTCCGTTTTGTACTCCGATTTTAAGCACACTCATCCCCTGCTCGTTTGTATTGTCCCCACAGGGCTGGTAGTTCTAGTCCTTTAAAAAAAAGTCATGCAAGACGTGTGTACAGAATGTCAATTGTGCACCAACGCAAGAAACTTCGGTCATCCTGCACGGAATGATTTCTAAAGTCAACAGATTATTCATTATTCTCAGCAGATATAATTTAAACGGGTTCTTTCTCTGCTTACTTATATTTCCATCTAAAGGCTCCTCAATTTAGTCGTTTAAATAAACACGTCGACGCTGTTTGCACACGGCGGTGGCTACGTTTGGCTGCTTTTACTGCCTTGGACTCAAGTTGGCTACTTTTTGGCTAATTTTTTCTTATTTCTTGGCAATTTTCTGTCTTTTAGACCTGGCAACCTGGTGGGGGAGGCGGCTTTTGTGCTCATCTTAACGGGGGCGCCAATTCCGCCCCATAACTTTATTCAGTCTGGCTTTTCATTCTATATTTTTTTAATGTTCAGCGTTATGGTGACGCATGTTTTTGGCGATATTGGCGACCACGGACCGCTGACGTTGCATTCAAGTATTTGATTACTGCCGACCTTTACCATTTCTATCCGGCGCCTCCCCCCCCCCCCCCCCCCCCCCCTGGCATAATGGAGGACCCTGCGCGCGTCTGCGGTTACATTACTCCAGGGCGCATTTACATATTGTCCCTACAGAGAGCTTTCATTATACTACCACGAAATTCATCGAAGCCTTCACAGACACTCGACTCCTTTTTCATTTTTGTACCACCGGCACGGCGTATTCGTACGATTGAGCTGCATTCACAGTTGCGAGTGTGGCTGTTTTAGCCCACTGGGCAAGAGAGTCGGCTTCGGAACGTGGGGCACGGAGGAAGGCAAATTTCAGCGCTGTCGCATTTTCAGCTTTGTTGAAACAGCGCTCACTAGACGACGACGAAGTAAAAGAAGGCACAGGACAGGCAGCGCCTGTCCTGTGCCTTCTTTTACTTCGTCGTCGTCTAGTGAGCGCTGTTTCAACAAGATGAACGCATACCAACTCGCTCAAGCTTCCATTCTTATGCATTTTCAGCGCAGCTTAAGAAACTAGGGTCCTTAAAATTACGTATGTAATCATTTTCTATTAAAGGAACACGCCACCTAATACTTACCTAGTGATGTTGCACCTCAGATATGCATGATATTTACTTTTTTGATCGACAACGTTCACAAGTATGAACAGCCGTACCAGTTCAAGACGGCTGGCCCTTGGGCAAGTGGTTCAACTTTGGCCGAGTGGCTGAATCGAGGGACGTGCCGACAAACAGAAAGAGACAGACAGACAGAAAGACAGACCAAAATTTCTGCGTTTAGGTTCCCCAAGAAAGACTATCGTCTTTAAAAAACGCCAGGCCTGCGCGAAAAGCGCTGCGCAGTCACAGCGAAAGCTGGAAGAGCGGCATTTCTAAAGTCCGTTGTAAACTATCTAGGGGCTACAAAAACAAGTACACATAAAGGTAGCCGCTACGACATTTTTTTGTGAAGTTGAGGAGCACCCAATACACCGCTATTCGTCATTCTGCGGAGAAGCGAGGTACCCGCTTCAACCTGTAAGGCACTATGCGCACTTTGTTGATGCGGCTGCTGATGACGATGAAGAATTATGGCTGATCCCATAGTAATGGGTTGGATGCTTTAAATGACCCACTAGTTATGTAATTAGCATTGTGTGACGCACGGTCGTTATTGTACTCTCCTGCCACACTATATTACATATGTTAACAGGAGAAACAGAGATAGCGGGAAAGAACTTTATTGAGGCCTTGTGGAAATGAACCATGGGGGCCTTATGGGCTTCCTTGGCAACCAGTACAAGTGCACTTGCGAGGTATACTACCTTCGGTAGAAATAATCATAATTTTTGTGAAGTACGGAAGCAGCCCCTATGCCATTTTTCGACATTCAGCGGAGAACCGTGGTACCCGGTAAACAGCTGTAAGGCATTATGTGCATTTTGTTGATGCTGTGCCTGATGACGACGAACAATTATGGCTGAGTCCTTTGTAATGGGTTGGGAGCATTCAACGACCCACTCGTTGCGCAATTCGCATTGTGTGACGCCCGGTTACAGAATTCGCGTTTGTGTGGCGCCTGGTTGTTATGTTATTCTTCTACCACGCCATATTACATATGTTAATGTGGTTCCTTCCCGACATGAAGCCTGTATAGGGTCTTTTAGATGCGAAGCAGCTTTTGCGCTGGGCTGCGTCCGTCCCTTGGCGACCGTCCCACCTAGCATAGCCACCTAAGCGCGCGCTCGCACCAAGGAGAAGTCTTCTTCCTCTTGTTCTTCGACCGCCTTATATATGATGATTTAGTGGTCTGGGCTGCCGTATGCTGTCCTAGCTTGGCGTAACGCAGACAAAACCACGTGTACTGGCACGCGCTAGCGCGGGGGTGGAGCGGGGGTTGTATGTCTTGTGCTTTCTTCCCCGTGATGTCCGCGCTGAAGTCACGGAGCGTACGAAGGTCACTTCGCTCGCTGCAGCGGCCGCGTTTGCGAAAGGAGCGCGCTGTTCAAACAGAAATAAGTAACAACTGCGACATTTAGTTCGCGCTCGTCCTGTGTGTACCTGTTCGTTCGTTTCGTGCGTCCTGCTTTATGTTTCAGCAGTGCGCTTCAAGTATCGAGCTGTGACGCATAATAGTTCGCGCTCGTCCTGTGTGCGTTCTTTTCGTGCGTCCTTTGGGCTCGAGCGACGCGCTGGCAATTTCGAGCTGCTTTCCGTTCTTCGCGCTACATTCCAATTTGTTGCTATCGCATTCATTGCCTCGCCGTTGCGGCGAAACTGTGACTTTTTTTTCAAATAATCAAGGCCTTGAGCAAGTGATCTCCCCCCCCCCCCCCAAAAAAAAAAAACAATACCTGGCTACGGGCCTGGTAGCGATACAAGAATAGATAATGGATCGCCGCATCCGCCTACGCGCAGTCTGACATTCGACGTTCGGGCACTCTGTTCTTTTCGACGCTGCTGAGCTGTTCGTTTTGGCTTGCTTTTGGGCACAAGTTAGCCCAGTGAACTACCTTTAATTTTATTGCCGTCGTAGTATGCCTTTCTGTCTGTCTCTGCGCAGGCCACCTCGCCGTCACCTACGTGACACTGTTCCCTGTACCAGACATACCATATTCATAACTTCGCTGGCTTCCATCTTTACAGGTGGTGGAAGGGCTATGAATTAATTGTACATCATTTCTTAATTGCGATTCGTATTACGTGACAGACGGCCGTGACACGTACTTCTCTCGTTCAGTCGACACAGAAATGCTTACCGATTCAAAATTGGATTCCTGGCCACGTTTCAATTGTCTGCTTTCTAACTCATAACTACTTGTGCTTAATTTTTATTATTTCGTCACATTCACATAAAGGATGCAAATCAAGTGTGTCGTATCTTAAAGGCATTGGTCCGCACTTTAGTATACAAACAATGCTAGTAAGCTACTGTGAAAAAAAATCAGCGCTACATCCAGATACACAGTGGTGGCTTTATAGATAGATTAATTTAGCAACGCGTACGGGGATTATGCTCCATAGACAGCACTGAGTACCGTCATCGCGCGATCCTGGCTCTTCCATAATACAATGCAAAGCACTAACAATTGTCTCCCAATAATTACCGTTCTGTGATGGCAGACTACATAGCGCTCCGTTAGCACCTAATAATATTTTTGGGATTTTGCGCCCATAAAACCACAAAATAAGTCCACGCAGAATCGCCTTTGGGAGTTGTCTTGTGTGATGCGTAGTTTTTTTTTTGTGTGTGTGTGTGGGCTGTATCCTCCTCTGGAACGTTGTTTTCGGGCGGCATCAGCATGGCGTCTTTCATCGCCTCTCTAGCGACCGGGAGGATTGTGACGTTCCGGGAGGGTTGTATGACGTCTTTCATCGCATGACGTCTTTCATCGCCACTAGCTACCAGAGGATTGTGTCCTTCTCTGGAACGTCGTTTTCGGGCGCCATCGGCATGACGTCTTTCATCGCCACTAGCTACCAGAGGATTGTGTCCTTCTCTGGAACGTTGTTTTCGGGCGCCATCGGCATGGCGTCTTTCATCGCCACTAGCTACCAGAGGATTGTGTCCTTCTCTGGAACGTCGTTTTCGGGCGCCATCGGCATGGCGTCTTTCATCGCCTGTCTAGCTACCAGAGGATGTGTCCTTCTCTGGAACGTTGTTTTCGGGCGCCATCGGCATGACGTCTTTCATCGCCACTAGCTACCAGAGGATTGTGTCCTTCTCTGGAACGTCGTTTTCGGGCGCCATCGGCATGGCGTCTTTCATCGCCACTAGCTACCAGAGGATTGTGTCCTTCTCTGGAACGTTGTCTTCGGGCGCCATCGGCATGGCGTCTTCCATCGCCACTAGCTACCAGAGGATTGTGTCCTTCTCTGGAACGTCGTTTTCGGGCGCCATCGGCATGGCGTCTTTCATCGCCACTAGCTACCAGAGGATTGTGTCCTTCTCTGGAACGTTGTTTTCGGGCGCCATCGGCATGGCGTCTTTCATCGCCACTAGCTACCAGAGGATTGTGTCCCTCTCTGGAACGTCGTTTTCGGGCGCCATCGGCATGGCGTCTTTCATCGCCACTAGCTACCAGAGGATTGTGTCCTTCTCTGGAACGTCGTTTTCGGGCGCCATCGGCATGGCGTCTTTCATCGCCACTAGCTACCAGAGGATTTTGTCCTTCTCTGGAACGTTGTTTTCGGGCGGCATGGCATGGCGTTTTTCATCGCCTCTCTAGCGACCAGAGGATTGTGTCCTCTCAAATGTTGTTTTCGTTCGGCAAAAAGGTCCACGCACAGTCTCCTCTGGGAAATGTCTGAGTGATGCGTAAGCGTCGACATCTATTAAGACCTTAGATTCCTCATGAAACGCTAAAATTCAGCGTCGGCGGCGTCAACGCGAATGACACGAAAAATCATCACGTGATGACTTCATCACATGACATCACCATCATGACGTCACAAATCACCACGAACAACGTCCCATAACGTGACTTCCCATCACATGAACTCGTCGCTTGGTCAAAGGTGGGCCGCGGTCACGAAGGCAATGCAAAACCAGGTGACGTGTAGAAAGCCTGCAATGCCTCCGAACCTGGAGGTAGCGCAAGACCACGTTAGGCGCAGGAAAGCTTTTGTGGGTGCATTGGGGGGGGGGGGGGGGGGGTACATACATCGACTGCGAAGAAAAAGAAGATGGTTTTCGCCTTTAAGTCGTCTAAGGCGAATGCGTAAAGAACCCCGTGAGTTCCTTGTAAGAAACTCTATGATGGCGGCTTTCCCTGGAACGTTGTTCCCGGGTAGCCACGGTAGGGCGTCTTTACTCTTGCTTCTAGCGTTCGGCAGCTTCTAGAACGTCCCAAGGCGAGGCGATCCCGCGTTCATCAAAACGCGTGCTTGGCATTAAGATTTCGTAATGCGTACACTTTCCTTGTGTGTTCAATACTCTGAGACGTATTTGCATCTTGCCCCTGGACTGAGTTGTTATTCCACTACCGCAAAATTCTACGATTCCTTCAGAGAAAGCGGTCTCCTCTTTGTATGATGAACTTTATTCTGGTTCTGAAGATCAACCCTTAGGTTGATGCTGGCGGCTCTACATTTCAGAAGTGTAGATAGCTGGGCCAGTTGGTATGAATCCATGCCAGTAAGCAGTGCGAAAAGCAAGACGATGCCTTAATGCGGGGCGGTGCCTTAATGGGCGAATAATTAAGGGAGCATTACAATTCCTTGAAAGGGGCGGCAAGTTCACATTTATCACTGTATTGCCGCCAGTGTGGGTGTACTCCTGTTTTGATTCTACGTCCATTTTGTACAAACACAGAAGCCAAAAAGCACGTGAACTTGTTGAGGCCACACACATCTCCAAACTGCCGCAACCATGTGTCAGTCAGGCGTCGGTGACATGCACTGCATGACAAGGAAAATTTCATATCTTGGAATAACATGAAGCATGGGCCATGGGTGTGCTTTGATTTTTGAGCGAGAGAGAAAAAGAAAGTCTGAAATTTTCTTTGCGCGTGCACCGTTCGGCGGTGTGATGTTTATATGTTTTACTATCTTATTGAAAAAGCGTAGTTGAATGCCAGCGATTGTTCTTGTCATTCCTCCCGGTGTGCGACGTCTTGCTTTTCGCGCTGCTTACTGCCTGGCTCTACATTTGTTTTGTAACGCCTGTAGAACGTATTCATATCGTTCACAAATGTTCAAATTTTGCAAGTGAGTATATTTAGCCCAGTGGGCTAGACAGTCGACTGCTGAGCGGGAGGCCCAAGGATTGAGACCCAGCCCAACCAGGAAATTATGTCTTGTTTTGCAGAGAAGCTGCATGTGTATGGGTTCTGGTGGCTGTGTGACATTCTGCCGCTAGTGAAAACAACACACACAAGACACGAACACGACGACATGGGCGGCAGAATGTCATACAGTAAGCAGTACCGACTAGGCCAAGAAGAAGTTCTCCTCAGGTACTGGTGGAACGCGTCCGCGGACAAAACACGCGTAGAACAACGATTTTCGGTGAACCGATGAACTCGACTAATCAAGCGTTTTTGCGTCGAAGAAAAGGACGGGGCTTAAAGGTAAACTAAAAAAAAATTGGCCGCGTATCTGCGTGCTTCGCTGCAAATGTCGTCTAAAGACGATAGAAGAGGCGCTGCGTGAGATATGGGCCATCTGGCAATACGTCGGGAAACATGAGTGCTGTGTTGCGGGCTGGTAGTCCCGGCGCAGCGGCAGGCGAAGACCGGCGGTGACCAACGCGACCGGTGGGGACGCCGGCCAGGCCGAACACGCTGTTTGGCGCGATGCGCCGAAGGAGAAGAAACGTCCGCACTCAACGAGTACTCTCCACAAACTTTACACGTCGCCTGGGTAAAACAGGAATGCCAGAGCGGCGCCCCTGTCATTCGTACAATGCAATACTGAACCGAAACCTAAACACAACATGAGCTTGTGCAGAGGGCACGGAGGAAGACAAGTTTCAGCGCAGTCGCATTTTCAGCTCACCTTAAGAAACTAGGGTTGTAACATTGTAGGGCGAGTAGGGCCAGGAGGACCGTCACGACGAAAACCTGCCTCCTCAGTCGTATTCGCCTGAAACGTTGGTGTGGCTTCGCGTTCCCTCCTCCGCTCCTGGCCTTTCCACAAAGCTACTGCTTGAGTACGAAGGCCCCTACCGTGTCCTACGTCAAGCATCCCCAGTTAACTATATGATTGAGCCTGTTCAATCATCTACGAACCGCCGTCGTCGCGGCCGCGAGACTGTTCACGTCGATCGCCTGAAGCCGCATTATGACCCACCAGTTGTACCTGTTCCTTAGGTCGCCAGGATGGCTCCTTTTCCGCGGGGGAGTGATTTGTAACATGGTAGGGCGCAGACAAGAACGCCTGCGAAAGAAGAAGACGAAGACGGTTGTTGTTGGCGCTCGCGCTTGCTCGGCTTGGACCGCTGATCGCTTCAGCTGTGGCAATCTTTTAAGTCTCAACGTTAAACGCATACCATCAAGGTCTTTAAAATTGCGTATCTATGTATTTTCTGTTAAAGGAACACACCGTCTAATACTTACCTAGTGATGTTGCGCCTCAGATATGCGTAATGTTTGCTTTTTGATCAACAATGTACACAAGTATGAACCTAGTCAGCCGTTCACGATGGCTGGCCCATGGGCAAGTGGTTCAACTTTGGCCGATGCAGTGCTCGGCTTGGACCGCTGATCGCTTCAGCTGTGGCAATCTTTAAAGTCTCAACGTTAAACGCATACCATCAAGGTCTTTAAAATTGCGTATCTATGTATTTTCTGTTAAAGGAACACACCGTCTAATACTTACCTAGTGATGTTGCGCCTCAGATATGCGTAATGTTTGCTTTTTGATCAACAATGTACACAAGTATGAACCTAGTCAGCCGTTCACGATGGCTGGCCCATGGGCAAGTGGTTCAACTTTGGCCGAGTGGCTGAATCGAGGGACGTGCCGACAAACAGAAAGACAGACAGAAGGACAGACAGAAAGACAGACCAAAATTTCGGCTTTTAAGTTCCCCAAGAAAGACTATCGTCTTTAAAAATATCCCCGAAGGGACCGCTGATGGGATGCAAAGCACCAGCGTTGCGCACGGGTGGCGTCACGGGTTGAACGGCGCTAACGCGGGTGCTGCGGTGTGCGCTGAATGATTCGTTTGAAGCGAAACTCGGTGTAGCGTTTACTGGTGTAAACGTTTGTTTGAAACGCAGACACGGGAGGCAGCCGGCAGCTGCGGCGCTCCGGCGGGTCAGGGAGAGACTGACGTACGAGCGCACCTGCGAGGGAAGCGTGCGAGGGGTGCGTCACGTCAACGCCCAGCTGCGGCGTGACCTACTTGGCACCGCTCCAACACCTGCGCTGAGGGAAGCGCGTTGCCTCGCGTTTGTGCGCACGGACGGACAGCGTTACACAGGCTAGTCAAAGAGCTGCTACGCATCTAAAAGTGTATGATTTCGCCAATATATGGCAAAATGGCGCGAAACAATTGTGCCTCAAGGACAATATCACTTGAGTAGCAAACGAACGCCATGCCATTTTTGTACTTTCGAAGCAGCGGGGTTTCTTATGCACAACTGGATTTCATTTTGAGATCGACGTTCGCCGCCGCTGATGAGATATTATGCGTTACAAGCGAGATAACGCCGAGATCTCTGAGTGTATACCTCTTTGTTCGCTCAAAATAAATATTGATTATATGTAACTTCACTATAGCAGTATTCACTAAAGCGCACCAACCAAAGTCAAAGCTTCGTTGGCTTCCACGTGTCATGGTTGCCCTACCCTGGCGTCGCAGCTCCGCTATTTGGCGCAGGTACCGGCGGCGACTCTGGACAATGTGCGTCACTTCTATGAGAAGAGCGTTCCGAGAGCGTTTCTTTCACCTGAAGCCAAGCTTTTTCAGCATCCTCTGCATCGTCGTCGTGGACACGGTCGGTAGCGTCTCGTCTTCTTTGAAACGCTGCACCACTTTAGCGATTGTTGGAATTTCGCCGTTCTCAAAAAAGCCGTGCACCACTCTTCGCAAGACGCTGAGGTCAAAATCGTCCAGTTTTTTTTTTTTTTTTTCGATCACGGCCTTTCCCACAAGAACGCGTCTTCGGTGGTAGGACTTCCCTTTTCCACCGATACAGCGTTCGCTCGCTCACCTGGGTCAGTTTCGCGGTCCGCTTGATAAGTGCATCCACACTTGCACTGTTCCCGCGCTCGACGCGAAGCCCTTCAAAAACATTTAAAGCTATCTGCTTCGCCAGCTTGGGAAAACCGCGCACATTCTAAGGATGGCTCGCTGGTCGCACAGCTTGAGAGGCATCTTGCACAGACACAACCAACTCGGGCGACGCCATGATTCCGAAAGGCGGCGCATCACCACCTCACAACAAGCCTCCGCAGAGATGCGTCCATGCGGGCTTTCTTTTAATTCCACTAATGATAAAAACACTCTACACGCTTTGAAAAAGTGAATCCTAACAATATTTTCAATTTGTGTGAGTGTAGCTTGCGAAATAGAACTGGATTGATAAAATATTTCAGGGACTATTTCCTGTGCCCCTTCAGCCCTGATTGGACGAGAGAGCTCTACCTCTGGCACCATACTCTGGCTGCACTGCCAACAGCTTGTGAAACGGAGTATAGCTCCATGGACAGTAATATGTAGCCGTTTGCCATGATATCGACAGGTGCTCGTAGCTTTTCTATCATGCAGAGAATAGTGCTACAAATGGCCTCCCATTGATTATTGGGATACATAGTGTTAGAACCTAAGAATTTCTCGCCGAATCGCCCTTAAAGGAGTACTGACACGATTTTGAGACATCGCAAAAGGGACATTTTCCGTTTCCTTGGTATGCAGTGTCAACGCTGTCCACACACCGGTGTCGGAGAACACGTATAAAATATTTTAATTTGACTTTGAAGTTTTCGTCGCTGAGCATCTGCAAGCCAGCCCCACTGCAATGGACATTATCCCGACGAGTCAAGACCCCGAGTTTGCGAGTTGCAAGTCCTGCATGCAGCCTAAATCGCAGAAATCACTGTCAGGTTCACTGGACGACAGTTCACTCATCGTTGTTCATGTGCACCACGAGCAGATGACGGATTTGCCGCTAGTACGTCGCGAGTTTCTGTATCCCCGTGACGTCATACTGATATGAAACGTCACTGAGAAGCCGCCCCCTCGATATCGAAACCGAAAGTGTCTTTTAAGGCACCAAAATACTCGTTTTAGCTTTCTCAACACCAGTATTTTTATTTAGAGCAACAATCCGAAATTTTTTTTTAAATTCGTGTCAGTACTCCTTTAAGAACCTAGTTGTTTGAGTGATGCTTAATCGTACAGTTTTATTGTGCGCGTTATCCTTCCCTGAAACATTGTTTTCGGGGGCCATCGGCATGGCGTCTTTCACCTCTTTCTAGCGTTCGCCAGCGTCCGGAACCCCCATGGCCGGCTCATACCGCGACCGCCGCAGCGCTTGTCTGGCATCAAATTTTCCCAGTTTAGGAAATTTAATTATGTGTGTATAATCTTCCATTGGTCTTCCATGTCGGCTTTAAATGCTGTGTTAGAGGGACGCTTTCATACATTACCGCGAAATTTCACGGAAGCATCATAGAAAGTATTCTCCTTTTATTGAACAAGGGTGTCAGTGCAGGCTAGCTGGTATATTTTTTCGTTAATAAATTTGTTTAAGGCGAGGTTGGTGCCTATGTATGGCTCCGACCACTCCTCTTCTCTGCATAATAATTTGCGTCACGAAGTTATCAATCGCAATAAACTAATATAATATACACGCACGAAAAATGTCCATTCACAATAGCAATGTTCGCATGTCATAAACAGTGTCCACGCGTCAACAACATTTTTCACACACTAGAAACTTCGCGCTGAACAGAAGCGGCATGTCATGATTTTCATGTTACCACTGTCACTTATGTTCGCCATATCACTCTTGTCACGGCCTATCAATTTTGGTGTATATCAATTTAACGAAACGGCCGCAAGAGCACCCAGACCGTGGCATGTAAATCATGCTGTACATGACAAGCATGTCACGATTTTCATGTTGTGACCTGTCATTTATGCTCGTTGTCGAAACGGCCAGGAGAGCACAAAGTCGTAGGCGGATAGATAGATATATTATAGATACCCTCAAAGTCGCAGAAGTTTTGCCCTTAGAGCTCACTCGAACTCAGACTCACCAAAATTTTCCTAAACTGGACTCACTCGGACTCAGATCCACTGAAATTTTTCTGAGACGGACTCACTCAGACTCAAGCTCACGAAAATATTAGTCTCTCGGGCTTACTCAGACTGACGGCTCGATATGAGCCTGAGTCAGAGTGAGTCGACTCATGAGTGAGCTTGCCGACCTATGACTGTAACGCAGGAAAAAAAAAAAAGTTAACAACTCGGTAGGTCCGGGATTAGACGCAACAAAATTACTCGGGAGGTTCTAAAAACAAAAGAAAAAAATGTAAGTAACGTAAAAAAAAAGTGGGCTCGTCCGGGATTTGAACCCGGGACCTCTCGCACCCTAAGCGAGAATCATACCCCTAGACCAACGAGCCAACTTGTCCAGTTGAGAGTTTATTTGTCGTTAAATGCCTTTTTGTATTAAGGTAAATTGTCATGGTCAGATAATTCTTGTAATATACCTTAAACTAGCGTGCTACGTAACCAGTAAAAAATATATAAGTGCCTCTAGAAAAATTTTGCGTACGTTTCTGTCATAGCAACTCGTTGTTAAAATGACGACAACCGGGTATCCCCGAGTATTAGCTTCAAATCTCAGAGGCTATGCTTTTATACGCTGCGAACGCCGTGAGCTTGAATTTTCGTAGCCGGAAACGCGTCACGACCGCCATGTCTTCGGCACCCGTCTCATTTGTGAAAATGGCGGCCGCCTGAAATCAAGCGAACGGACTTCGACAGCGCGTAGCCGTTGCGGTGTTTTTTCGTTGATGTTGCGCCGTCCCCGCGAACGAAGACCATGGAAGTGACCGCAGAAAGTGAGTTGCAAACTCGGTCATCTACGAGGCGCCTTTCTTTTTTCCAGTCGTCGTGTCTTTCTTTATCCTTAAAAACGCCGGTTTTTTTTCTCTTGCCGAACCCCTGAAGATTTTCAGGAGCAGTTCGGCGTGCTGAAGGCAGCTCTCGAAAATGCCTCGTTCGTCGCAATCGACTGCGAATTTACGGGTAAGCAAGTCGCTTCGAGGCCAAGTTAACGCTGCTCACAAGTGCATATCGGTTTTTATTTATTCGTAGGTCTGGAGTTGGAAAGAAGTACCCACGCGTATGACACACCAGAAGAACGCTACCGAAAGCTGAGAGAGGTTTGTTTGTATTCTCTCGTCGTTTCTCATGCTTGTGTTGTCGTTCGCCACTCGCTGCGTCAACTGGTTTATGGCAGATTACGTTTTTCTGACGAGTGGTTCAACGTGCCCCATCGTGTAGTTGTGTCAAAGCTCCCCGTAGAAAAACGAAACTTCGATCGTATCTACGCGATCTGTCTGTGCGTGTCTGTTTATATTGATTGCCTTTCCGGTTGTAGTCGTCTCTAGATTTTCTGGTGGTGCAAGTCGGCGTGTGCGTGTTCCAGCATGACAAGGAAAAGCGCGGGTGAGTTGATCAACACCGCCCCTGTCTTGTCTACGTGCATTATAGCCATAGGCGTGCGCAGGGTTCCCCATCAGGGGGGGGGGGGTCGAAGGTTCATCGCAGCGCCCCCTCCACCCTACTAAGTCAATGTATGGGCAGATTTCGCCCCCCCCCCCCCCCCCCCGCCTCTTAGGTGACTAGAAGGGTCAATGTACGGGGCAGATTTCGCGCCCCCCCCTCTTAGGTATTAGGGGGGCCGCCCCCCCTGCCCCCCCCCCCCCTTTGCGCACGCCTGTGATTATAGTTGTGAGTTTTGCTAGCTGGTCTGTGTTCGTTACAACTTGGTGTGACGATATAGTAGTCCAGTTGGATCGTTAGGCCCAGATTGAACGATCGGGACATTGAGAGAGTCTTGATACTTAAGGTGGTCCACTGTGCCAGCAGGTGTCATGATAACCAGCCCTGATAACCACCTATGAAAAGATAGCTGTAACTTCCATTACCTATTCGACCTAGTAGGTCTATCACGATTAACAATGAACCTCGTCTTGCTTATCTGCAATCTGATCTCCAATTTTTTCCGTGTCGATCACCCTCCTTAACCGATTAAGTCCCGAAACCTCCCGGTTTGCTTGTGCGTCTTGCGTAGTGTGGTCCTAAGGTCATTTAGTTCTAATCAAGGCACACTAAATGAGTTTTTCACCCGTTTCTTTAAAGTTCTTGTCCCTTAAAACCCTGAAATGACACCGGCCATCATTTAACTGCAAAACAAACGAGCCATGACTGACCTGGGACTATATAGGTTCAGCTGCAGACGTAAAGTAATGTATTAGTTAGCTGGGTCGTTGAAAGCGGCAATTATATTAAACCGTTTAGATCAGAGACAGTTGCATATGTTCACGGTGGTTCTGTCACTCAATTTGGACTTCACGTTTAGCCGTTGCCGCAACGCTCATCAATTTATCGCCACATTCCCTATCCAAGGCTGCGTACACCCAAACGCCGACACTCAAGGAAATAGTTTTTCTTTAAACTGATTTGTGATTGTGTTTTTTTTTTTGTATTGGGGGGCGCACATGTGTCAGACTCTGCTGTGTTTAGGGGTGTGAAGTGTTTACACGACCTCTAACAACAGCGTTCGGTTGTGGTTCCAGGTACACGTACAAGGCATTCAACTTCTACGTTTGTCCGAAGCAAACGGTCAAGGGTGCGCCCGACAGGATGTTTCGATGCCAGGCAAGTCTTGAGGAAGGTTTTCATGTTGCCTAATTTGATTTTACGACAGTGCCTTATCGCAGTGGAGGGCGGCTGGTGCTAAAAACAGTCTAAACATGTTAGAGGGTTAACGAATATCAATATTTGAATATTAGATCAGCCTTTCCGATTAAACATTTAGAAGAAAATATCGAAAGAAAACAATAGGAAAGAAAACAAAGCAACGAATTTTCTATGTCCTCATGTTGTCTGTTCTTGTCATTTTCAATCACTCAATCATGTGCATGCACAACACATACAAAATTAAGAGTTGTAGTTCAAATGTTTGACGCTGCGTGTGTGCAGTCTTCCGTGTACCCGTTCAGTCGCTCTGCATTCTATTAAAGGGGCAGTGAAAGCAAATAGCAATTTATTTCGGAGTGAGAAGCCAATGTTTGAAAATGTGTAGAATGCTAATCGTATACGCAGCAATGCTTTCGCAATTGAGGAATTAAGGTAAATGTAGGACATGATTTGCGCCACCGGTGGGACATTCTGGAGCAATATCCTGATTATGTAGTAGGGCCTTCGTTCAACCAATCACAAGCACTCAACCTACCCATGACAGAGAGCAACATTTCAGTGTATTACAAGACAGAATAAAATGCAGCTAGTGCATTTTAGTGTGATTTGTGCAAAAGGGAACTTCGTGTTACCCTTGAGAACAACACAAATTCCATTTTCACTGGGCTGTGCTCCGCTAAGCCCACTCGCTCCGCTGCGCTGCAGCAGTCGGCTGTCGAGCAGTACGGGCATGTCAAATGCTACATAACAAGGCCGTTCTCTGAGGCGAGTGGTTTGAATTGCGGTAACAATATGTGGACCACTGAAACATCGTTTCTTTTCAAACTAAGCATTTCCTTGGCAGGAAACAAGCACTACGAGGTTTCTGGAACACTATCTAAACAACCCACGTCGACTCAATGTGTGCCTTTAGTGTCCCTTTGATTTGTGCTGCTGGTCTAGGGATCATGTGCAACCAACCGGCTCTCTCGTACCTCTCGACGGGTGATACAGTGGAGGTCGAGGTTATGCATGTTCACACTAAATGTGGGTGCTAGAATAAATTAATCCGGTCCGTATGCAATGATTTCAGCTATGTTAGAATGGATTGCGAACAGAACATCCGTATGTAATTACATGAACATTCTTCTTTAGTGCGTGCTTAACTTCGATGCTTTCTCTTGGAGTGAGCTTCTTTCAACGCACTTCCACAGCAAGTTGTTGAACCGTTTTGTTTCGTTTGTGTGTACCATCGAGTACACATTCACAAATGTGTCGTAGCAGCTGACGTATTATAATAGCAGCGGGTTATTTTCGGTTTCTTAAGGCTCATTAACACCTGCGACTGGCGCTGGTTGTGTTGACCATTTCCAAATGGCAATCAAAATGCAACTCTACACAGCCAGTGTTCGCACCTGCACGCGACCTATAACCGTACCCGCACAGAATTCAGGTCTGCTGGCATTGCCAGTGCCCAATAAAATAAGCTGATGTCCTGTTCCTGCACATTTGAGATAGGTTCAGAGACTTGTGACTGCAGTCGCGTGACTGAAAAATCGAGCAGCAAGCAACTGAGCAAAAGCAGTGGCTTTATGACCAAAGCGGCCATTTGCAACTTTTTGCAACCAATTGCTTTGCGACTAACTTGGTTGAACAACCGGTGCTGGTCGCAGCTGTCAACAAGCCTTTACCATTTCTTGCTTCTGTAACTCCCCCCCCCCTTTTTTATTTTGCTGATCGTCTATGTCTTTTGCCACACGCAGGCTAGCAGTTTACAGTTCCTGAGTCAACACGGGTTTGACTTCAACAAGCTCTTCAGTCACGGTCTGAGAATTTTTCTTTTCTTTCATTTTTCTTTTCTTTCATTGCAGTGTAAGCCGTGATAACCGCTGTAGTGCACAAGCTGCAGTGTAGAGTCTGCTAGCATTCGTAGCGTTTGCAGCATGACCGTGCTGTGCCTCATTGATGGCATAGTACCTTTCTAATGCTTCCTCAAAGCAAACACAATCAATTTTCCCAAAGACTGTCTGACAGAAACTATGTCTTTCTGCATTATTAGATATTTGTGTGGCAATGAATAAATCCATTAGGTTCATTACTATACTCGGTTACAAGTCGAGAGCTGTGTAGCTTGCCTCCATCAAAGGATACCCTCCAGCCAATGGTGCCGCCGTGTCATCGTGACTTCGCGGCCGACCACCTTCGCGCCCAGCTCACAAGAGGAATCACGAAGCATGTTCTCGCGTGCTTACAGACCTCACCCGAAACGGTCGTGTCTGCTATTTGCGACAATCCGTCGGTGTCGTCAGTGAGATCACGCTCTCGCAAGCTGATTTTAGTGCCATTCTTTCGTGTCCCAATTTGAATTCCGCGAAAAGTCTTGCTTGTGTGTTGTGTGCAGTGTTCGGTAATGATGATCGCCGTTGGTGTTTTGTCTGTTGCGCAAGCGCTCGGCGCTGCCTAGAAACAGCCACCAATGCCTAACCTAACCGAACCTAACCTAACCTAACCCTAGCGCTTACAAGCGCTAGGTGTCCCAAGACTCGATCCTGTTATGGTATTGTTTTTGCGGGGCGTGTCTTGGTCTCGTGCAAGCCCCCTACATGGCATTGCAGGTGTCTCGTACCTGAGGACCGAAGAAGCCGCGCAACTGAGCCAGGCTTTGAGCGAGCGGCAAACCCAGCAGCTCAAAGAAGTTGGCTCGCCCAACAACGGCCCGTCCAAGATATCCAAGGTCGAGGTGCCCAAGGACACCCAACAGTTCATCGACGACGTCCTGTGAGTTTCTCTCCTTCACTGCGACCACGCTTATGGGAGTGTGAACGTAATGCCCATCCTGTCTGTGTCTCTCTTTGTGTTATTTTTCCTTTGCGTGTATCAGTTAAGATGTTTGAGGTCAGTTGTCAACAGCTAGACCAAATTTCTGCGTTGAATTGACAGAGTCGCTGCGATGACTTTGCCTGCGCTGTAGTGGCCACTACTGACTCCATCAGCTGAAAATGTATTTGCGAGTGATTTACAAGCTTCATCGTTATGCTGAGGCCAGTGACAATCTAGGAAGTACACGTTGGCTCTGCTATTATAGCCAACTGCATGCTACAAAAATGAAAATTAATAGTAATAATAAATAATTTTTATATGACAGAACTATGGTATGAACACGAGCAGGCCCGTAGCCAGGAATTCTTTTCGGGGGGGGGGGAGGGGGGGGGCACTTGCTGAAAACCTTGACTGAGAAAAATACCTATGTTCATTATTCATTTTTGGTAAAAACACCTACATCACCAAATTTCAGGGGTGGGCCCCTAGACCCCCCCCCCTGGCTATGGGCCTGAACACAAGGCGCTGTAATGGGGGAATCAACGTTAGTATTTTTTGCCAATCTGGGGTTCTGTAATGAACACCTGAATTCAAGTGCATTGGTGTTTTTATATTTTACCCCCCATCGGAGCATAGCTGCCTATGGCCGGGAATTGAACCCATGACCTCGAGCTTAGCAGTGCAGCACATTAGCCGCTAAGTTACGACAGCAGGTACCCTGGAAAAGCGGCACCCCCCCTCACTATTCTACGTTATTGGTTTCCTATTATTTAATCTCCTGTTTCAACTGTTCTCGCTTGTTCACCACCTGATAATCTTCTGCCATTTTTTTTTTAATTCACTTTTGTTGTAGTTTTAACTGAGGGTCCCGCTTTCAGTATTTATACTCTGGGACCCTCATCTGTATAAAAGCATTATGTAACTGAGTTTTAGTTTATTCAAGCACATGACACGTGGTTGAATAAACTAAAATAAAGCTTATGTAACCAATAAACTCAAATTGAACTGAACTGAGCCCTGGTATTGGCAACGCTGAGCTGGCACTGACGAAAAAGATGCAGTAGAACCCGACCTATAGATTCCTCACATGTTTTTTGTGTACATCTCTGGCATCTGGTCCCAGTGAAGAACCTTCAGGCACCTATGTATCTCCTTTCCACACATTGTTCGTGCAGCTTTCCTGCCTGATACAGTATGAAGTGTCACTGCGTGAGATGTGCTGAGGAGGTATGTCAGTGAGTTTCACCATGTGGACTGCGACAAGATTATACATGTGCTCGAAAAGGATCCGGTTCTGGCAGAGGTGCAGAAGAAACGCCTGATTCCTTTAAGGGCTTGTCGAAGCCGTAAACTGACGAATAAATTCTTCTGAGGTAGAGCTGTGTGCAGTCCATCTGCTTTATTATTTAGCACCACTTGTTCACAGTTTTAACCGCATGTTTTCATTATACGCTTCCCAGTTGCTGGTTTTTCTCTTTTCTGCAGTCCCATGAAAAAAATGGATTGGAAGAGTTGTACCTTATATAGGAGGCTTTCCTAACATGAAATCGTAACACATTAAAACCATACAGCCAACAAGTTAGCCTGTCCATGATGAAACTCTTTATTTGGCCGAACTTGTGGCCGGGAAGCGGAAATCAAACTACAGCAATACACACTGTACACTGATAGCGGCGAACAGAGCGTCGGCTGTCGATAAAACTGATAAGCGGTAAAGTGTGTCGGCTTCGAACATTCCAACGTTATCGCTGGTGGCGGCGTAATCTCTCGAAGAAACTAGACTATGCGCGTCCTGCGCGCAATCTTAATGGAATGAGCTAAAACATTCATGAAGCTTCTGAAACACTGCGGCGCGGTCTGCGCGGAGCGTTGCAAACAGTCTTTGTGGGTGAAGTCCAAATACACCAAAATAACACGCATGGCAATATACAGTAAAAGCTCGTTAATTCGGATTTCACGGGACCGGAAAAAATGTCCGAATTAACCGAATGCCGAATTAACGAATAAACAGGAAAAACAACATTAAAATCAAGTTGCAGAGGCATACTTTTATTTGCTGAAGTATTTTGTAATGGTCGTCTGCGTTTTCGCGCAGATTCCGGCTGACATTACAATTTTTCTTAACTCTTCCAAACGGCCAGCAGCACATTACAATTTTTCTTAACTCTTCCAAACGGCCAACAGCACGCAAACTGTTGCAAGTGCTCAGGCAAACGTCCTCTAATATCAAAAGCGCCTCCGAGACTTCCCGTGAGGTGCGACGATGAGGTCACGACATCATTAATAATTTCTTGATCGGGCAGGAGACCAGTCGTGGCGACACAATCATCAATCGCGATGTAGTCTTGAAGGGTCATATTTGTGGGAAGGACAGCATCGAAGGTCGGACAGTCATCGTCGGTGGACTCGGCTGATAACTCGTCGATGCCATCGTCAGCTACTGCCGCATGCTCGGGCCTCACATGTAAACACGGTCACAACGGGGAAAAATAAGAGAACTCCGCGAGGAGAGACGGTGCCGACACAACACAAGGGAAAATGGCGTCGGAGGCGCAAGAAAGAAGACACCGACGTTCGGTGACGCTGCGATCGCCCCCACTAGTTGATGACGATGGCGATGTCACTCAGGTTTCGGTTTCGCTCCAGTGGTGCCAGCGATGCTTTACCACACTTTGGTGTAGCGGCAGCCGTCAGCATTTGTCCAAATTAAGCGGTGCGGAGCCCAATTCTGACGAATTAACGAAGGTTTGGTCCCATAGATTAACATGCACTTTGGCCGGGACCAATAGAGCCGTCCGAATTATCCGAATTTCCGAATTAACGGGTGTCGAATTAACGAGCTTTTACTGTAATGGCTCTACCTGTTGTCGATCCGCAGGGACTCGGTCTTGATTGGTGACTCGAAGGTTGCGGGATCGAATCCTGTTCACGGCGGCCACATTTTGATGGAAACAAAATGCTCGAGGCTCGTGTAGATTTAGGCGCACGTTAAAGAACACCAGATGGTCAAAATTTCCAGATCCCACCACTATGGCGTCCCTCATAATCATATCGTGGTTTTGGGACACTAAAAAACCCCAGCAATTATTATTACAGGGAGTCGGTGCAGAAGTTCCTGGACAGCGCATCTGGCACGGAAGTCGACATGGAGGAGGAGGACGGCGTCGGGAATGCCACCTCGAAGCAGGACTCGCCCGAGGACTTGTCGATGCGCGAGGCCAGTCCCAAGAAGGACGGCAGCGCCCTGCACCTGTCCGAGTGCAACGGCTTCAAGCGCAAGCTCATCTACCAGGAGGTGAACGCGCGCTTCGGCGACAAGGTCCAGCTCAACACGGAGTCCGATGCGGACGGCATGCTCCACATCGCCGTGCGCATCACCGGCACGCCGGAAGAGCAGCGGGCCCGGCTCGAGCTCAGGCACAAGAAGGAAAGGGTGAGGGCCTAATCAGAACAGAAAACTAGATCCATAAGGTAGCGAATTGGGTGAGTTGGAAAATGTTCGTGACGGCCAGCGCAAACTGAACACTGATGAACATGGTGTCGTCGTTTTTCTCGTCCGTGTTCCGTTTGTGGTCTCTGTCATGAGTAGGTTCATAAGGAGTTCTCAGGTGGTCTAGTGGTTTCATGAACAATATGGCAGAATAGCGCTTCAGACTGGACAGTTATTCATGGGTTACAGATACGTTCATCTTTTACAACATTGGAAGGGAAAACTAGATTTGTGTCTTAGGACACAAAATGACGGCGACGCAGAAGTTGTCCGTTTTTCTTGCTTGTCTCTGTCATTTCACGCTTTAAACATTTCTCCGTTCCTTTTCATTTTGCTATCTTTAAATATCTTTCGCTATCTTGTCTCCAATGCAACTGATTATTCTGTTTTTTCTTGCAACGGAGCGAAAACCAGCATAGTTAAGCACATTTACAAACTCAAACTGTGCGCTTTGTGTACATTTTCAACTCGGAATTACCCTATATTGCCAATTATAAGCTGACGTTCTTTTTATAAAATGACCTTCCAAAGTTTGGGGGTCGACCTATACGCGGAATCGTAAAGTCGACTTCTCTGTGGAGTCCGACGAAAGGTCATCGTCCTCGGATTTCCTGCTATTCGACGCATAGATAACATCAGCCGCAGAGGCAGCGGAGTTGCGGCAACAGCTATCTCCCAACGCGCGCGCGCCACTTCCGGATTCGGACATTTTTGTGATCTGCCACGACGATCGCGAAACTATAGCGAAACCACGCGAGGCGAAACTACGGAGCACATTTAAAAATCACCGCTGTGTGGCATTAATGCGAACTGCTTGGGAAACACGTTCTCGAAAGCAGCAATTCAAACCTTTGATAGAGGGCGAACGATGCTCTATGAGTAAAGAGGAATTTACCTTGCCATGCGCCCTACAGTTTTGTTTTCATACGATAGAAACGATTCGTTGACAAACCATCGGCGTTCCACAGAAAAGCTGGCAGCGCCGTGTGGGCTGGCAACACTTCGCGGGAAACTAAACCACATGACCAGGCACATGCGCCCACAAGCGTCTTCGCGTCTTTTTGCACTCACGCCTGTTCGCGATTTCTGCATTTCGCTTCGCTTGCGAGCAGTGGTGTACGCGATTTGCGACGCTGCCAAACGGACGCCACGATTCCACCGCTATGCCTGCAGCAGTACAGCACTGCTTTCAAGAGGCAAGCAATCCTCTATGCAGAGTCGGAAAGCAACGTTGAAGCAGGGCGCAAGTTTGATGTGTCAGAAAACTGCGTGAGGGAATGGAGAAAACAAAGGACCAAGATCTTCACGTGTGCTGCTACATGCCGTTTCTTTCGCTGACCAAAGTCTGGACGATACCCTGTCGTTGAGGAGGCAGTTCGAGATTGGGTTCACGACCACCGGCACCCGTTCCGACAGCGAGCAGCAGCAGTGGCTCACACGTTGGCAGTGACCGTGACTGCGTCCTTCTCTCAAGCGACGACGAGTCGTAAGCAATATTTCACGAGCAAATAAATGTTTCTTTGCATCATTCCCTCTTCTGAAAAACTTATTGGTGAGCTATGGCTGCAGCATGAGGCTGTGTTCGGAGTCAACATTTTTTCCCCCTAGAAGGGGTTGCAAGTTGGGGGGTCGACTTATAATCGGCAATATACGGTAATTTCAATTTTGCTGCCCCTAATCGCCTCTCACTCCCCAACACCAACCACCATTTTGGCATAGCTTGTTCAGTGTCAAGAAACGCGAACCTGCTACGTTGTCACATGGTCCAAAACAATTAGAACCCACCTGCGGGCCAGGATGAGAAGGCGCATCCTTATTCAAATGTTATATGTACCACCCAATAAGTCTGCATTATTTCCATAATTTTACGGAGTACGGTAAAACCTTGTTACAATAGATGCTCAAAGCCCGGGAAACGTGTCTTGTAACCAAATATTAAGAAAGGGAAAACAGACAACCACCCTTTTGTAGCATGAAGCACAAGGGAATCTATATGGATTTCTCAGAAAGAAAGCATCTTAGTTGCCGGAAAATCCGTCCTGGTCCGGGGTTCGAACCCGGGACCAACGCCTTTCTGGGGCAGTTGCTCTACCAATTGAGCTAACGAGGAAGATAGCAGATGGCGGCGCAAGGGCGAATTCATCGACAACTCGAAGCAACTGGACACATAGTAATGCAAATGAGCTCACAAACGGGTGGTTGTCTATTTTTCCTTTCTTAACACTTCCACCATCTTGCGGGATTTTGCAGAACTCATTTGCATGCATTTCCGGTGCTTATCCGTAAAGACTTCGCTGCACTGGCGCCGTGACAGTAGCCCTCTGGATTCTCAGTATGCTTCACCGCATAGCAGCTTGTCATTGCGGCAAAGCTGACTTGAAGTTTACTACGGCTGCAAAGTGATCAAACGCTGGTTCAAACCGGCGAGATAATCAACGCAGAAGTATTGGTGGCTTCGATTAATGCAGTTTTGAACCAGCAAATTTAGCAAAAAGTACTAAAAATCAGGCTTCGACGAGTTTGAGCGTCCGAAATTTAAGATGTTCTTATACATTTACTCTTTTGGGCTTGTGGCGGTGCTGCGAAAGCATTAGAATTTTCACGCTTGTCCAAGAAATCGACAGTTGTTGCCTGCGTTTCTTTTTGTACACGCTACGCGTACCGTTCTAAAGTAAGGCCGCTTTTAATGTATTTCTTGACCTTACCGTCTCAACCACGCTGTTTCGTCACGAGCTTTCTTTTCTTAGACGACAGACCAGCAACTCGATGTTGCACTCTCGCTTCAACTCGGTCGAGACGTCGTCACAGTGGCAACACAGTGCCCGGAAGACCGAAAGTCTACCCGCCCGAGGAAAAAGATGCGGCAGGTGACGATCTTTAGGGGTGGCAACTTTTGTTTGCAGCCGAAGCGAGGGCAACACCATGCGTACGGGGTCGAAAAATTGTGCGCGGAAGCATGTTACATCTTGACATTACATTTGCCTTTGGTCGTACAGCTCTGCCATGGGAAAGACGAATTGTCCATGTGGTTTCGTAAAATTGGTCAGTGACTTTCACGTGTTCAGTGTGCCATCGGCCTCTGGTAATTTGGAATTGGGCTCGTTTTCTAGGTCTCGGCAATAGACCTAAAAAATGAGCAGGGGCATAGCCAGAAATTTTTTTCGGAGGGAGGTGGGTTCAACCATACTTTATGTATGTTTGTACGTGCATTTGTTTGTATGTGTGCGTGTATATATATGCAAGCAAAACTGAAAATTTTATGGGGGGGTTTGACCCCCCCCCCTGGCTACGCCCCTGGAAATGAGCACCTCTACATTAAACTATCACAATCCAAATTCGATCACTGAAATTACAAATTAGTAGTGCACCCAAATGACAAACAAGAATGAAGAAGTAAATACTGGTTCAGTTTTCTGGCGGGCAACTTCTCAAATGCTCTTCTGTTAAACTGCCAACTAATCAAAGTGTTGGAGGTCCGGTACGGATCTTCAAGCCTAAATCTTCATTGTCATAAGGGTGCAAAGTATCTGACCACACAAGAAATATTCGAAGTAGACCTTTCTTGTGTCTTTGTCTGTGATGTGCCTTAGGCCGCAAGCTCCAAAGATGCCACGCAGGTGCCCAACTTCAGCATGATGTGATGCATGATGATTCGGGAATTGTGAGCTGAACTGTGCTTATCTATGGTGCCAGATTGACAGGTTATGTAATTTAGAGTATGTGAGGCAGAGCTTTTTAAAGATCGTGGCTCATTTAAAGGACCCCTGCAACACTTTTTTCAGCATGTTCAGAAAACGTTGCCAGTCGAAAGTCGAGGCTCCTGAGAGCATGTGAGCCAAACATTATAGCGCAGCCTGTGGCCGGGAATTTACAATTTTCAAACTCAGCTAGAAATCACTCTCTCTTCTCTCGACAAATGATGCCATAAACCCAAACGACTGCGCTGTAAACCTAAAGTCGGTGCCCATTGGCTAGTTACCTCTGCTGCTGCGTGCCTGTGATCGCGCTCGGGATCACACTGAAAGTAAGCTGCGCGTTCAAAGAAAAAAAGAAACTACCCAAGGTCATGACACATGCTGAGGAATGGACGCATCTTCTTGCCTCCTTGTCATCCCCCCCTCACCCCTCCCCCGCTGCGTAGCTCTCAGCGTGATCGCTGTTACGAAAGAAGAGAGAAAGCGCTGAAACCGTGCGACAGATCCCTGTAACTCCGCTCGTACTCGATAGATTCTAAAAATTTTTGCGGCTGTTGATTCATGAGGCAATAAGATCCTGTAAGCACCCCTGTAAGCACTTTCGCCCTGTAAGCACTTTCGCCTTCGTGCAAGATCTTCATTGTAACGTTTGAAGATTCCTACAGGAATCCTCAGACTGGAACGAGTTAAAACTGGAAGCGTTTGCTCGCTGCTTATCCAAACGAGGTGTTGAAGAGCTCCTGTAGGTGCTCGTGGCATGCTTGATTGTAACGTGTTACTACTGCATTCGCCCATGGCTACCCACGGGCTCTCTTTTTGTTTCCTTTGTGCGTCTTATCTCTGTGCGTACCGTATTTGCTTAGATTCAGGCCAACCTTGATCCTAAATTGACCTTTGAAGTTTGGAAGGAAAGAAAACCATAAAACTTTCCTGTAATGGTAACTTTGTTGGGAACATTCATTACAGTAGTTTTTGACGCCCGTCACGAAAATCGACTACAGCGTTGACTCCCCAGCGTCCTCAATTGGTGACGAGCATTGTCACATTTGCGGTGCTCTACAGTGTCTGAGGGTTGTAGCCAGAGTGCATCTGCAAATATGAGTTGACACCAAGTTTTGGTTTTAAAATTTTTCTCCTCACTAAAGTCTCAGTCTGTATTTGAATAAATGTGGTACCTTTCCATCCCATCTTCTACACGTTGTCTCCTGCTCTTTTCATCACTCTCGTGTGATACTATCTACGATTGTGTTCCATGTTAGCAGTTCAATGATACAGTAATGTGACCGCAGTCAATGTAGGCAATGCAACTTTATCAGCGCTAACGTTATTCTCAGAACTGTTACTGACAGCTCATGGCCCTTTCGTGTCGCGCTTGGCAGTCCACCAATGAGACGATGCAACTGCTCTAAATCCTCATGAAAAAGTTAGTCATTCAAAAAGTTGCAGCCATTCAGTGCAATCAAGCCTTCTTAATTGCATTGAATGCAAAAGCGCATTATGTGGGGCGTGATGACTATCTTGATGTCCATACTGTTTCAGCGTCCATGCCACGTGACACTGTTACATGGTATCGACGTTGTATCATTGTCACATGACAGCATCTATATCTTTGTAATTTGCCATGTGCCATGGCCATTGATGCCCTAATGGAGTTTGACGTCATCATGTGGCATGATGGCATCATGTGATGGCGTAATGTCATCCATCACTTTGTTACATGATGTTATGACATGGTCATGTGAGTTTCCTTGCCATCGGGTCTCAACGCTGCTCGCTGGACGAACACTGGATTTTTTGCTTCATGGGGTATATAACACTTTCACGTAAAAGGGACACTAAAGCGAAAAATGAATTTTTTTTTTTGTTTAATAAATTACTCTTTCATGATACCAAAAAGCCGTGCTTACTGCAAGAAGGCGCTTGGTAAGCGAGAAAATGCGCAGAAAGAAAGTGTGCGTGGTGATTACCACCTTGAAGTTACTGCACCAGTCGCCGTGACGTCATAGATTTAAATGGCGTCTTCTAGGGCCTCCATAGTTCCCAATTGGTGGAAATTAAGTACATAGTCTTTTGAAGTAGCTAGAGACTTTACATGCCAAGTTTCAGGAAATTTTGTTGAGCCAGTATGGGGCCAAAATATGAAAAGTGCTTTGAAATCCATGACGCTACCTTCAGAGATTTCGGCGGGAAATTTAAAAGTGAATATGTTGACATTGCTTTTGTCATCTATGAAAAAAGCCTGTAGTGGTGAAATTAACGGCTTTATAGACAGATACAACTTTAGAAGTTCGAGGCATCTCCCTCTCAAAGGCGTATGCACACGAGCCTGCTCCACTGGGTGCACACTCCAGACGACGTCATGAGCCAGATGGCCGGTGACTCCTGCCTTGGAGAACATTGCCTAGCGCATGAGCGGGACTTTTGTTTAGCCAAGGAGGCAGTCGGCTTCCGCACTTCGATTGTCTGGGCGGGGCTTCTTTGGACTTTTTTAAGAGTTATCCGAGTATGGAGTTTTCAGAATTAATTTATCAGTCTAAACTGATTTATTGTTTCACTTTGTTGTCCCTTTATTAAGCTTATCAGTGCTGTTCACTTATACACAGAATAAGATTACAAATGGCTATTTTGTGTCGCACTTGCGCTTTTGCAGGAGGACCTCGAACTGGCGCACGGCTTCGGGCGAGTCCTCGAGCTGCTGGCCTCAAGCGGCAAGTTGATCGTGGGGCACAACATGCTGCTTGACATCATGCACCTCCTCTCTCAGTTCGTGGATGACTTGCCCAAGGTTAGTCGACGATACGGTTCATCATCGTCGGCTCATTCCGCGTCCACTGTGGGATGAAGGCTTCTCCCATTGATATCCAATTTGCTTTGGCCCACGCAGACTGATTCTATTTTATGCGAGCAAATTGCTTCATTTATAGGGGCCCTGCAACACTTTTCAGCAGGTTCCGAAAACACTGCCGATCGGTAGTCGAGGCTCCTGAGAACACGAACATGATAGCGCAGCCAAACATGATAGCGCCCGGCCTGGAATTTGCAATTAATTCTCCAAGTACGCTATAATCATTCTCTCTTCTTTCTACAAATGATGCCATATACCCAAATGATCGCTCCATATACCCAAGTTTCAGGTCCATTGGCTGGTTTGAGCATCGGGAGCTGCATAGTTGCTGTGACCGCCATGAGAAGCCGCCACATGTCCGCGCGCGCTCTTGCGATCACACTGAAAGTAGACCGTGCGTCCGAAGAAAAAATGAAAAAGTGCCCAAGATCACGATGCACACATGACGTATCTTCTTTCCTTGTGCCATCCCTCCCTGCTTAGCTTCCAGCGCGCTCGCTCATCAGGGGAACAGAAAGCAATTACAGCATGTGACAAATCTCTGTAACTCCGCTCGTACTTGACGGATTCTAAATATTTTTGCGGCGGTCAATTTGTGAGACAATAAACTCCTTTAACGAAGCCATTCGATGGTTACTAGGAAAGGTATTGGCGGGCCCCTTTAATCGCCCCATCTAACCCTGTGCCTTCCTCGGCTGCATTTCCGATTTCTCGGTATCTATTCCGTCGCCCAACATGACCATCACTTATGTGCCCTTTGGTTAAGGGGGGAAGAGGCACTTTGACATGAAGCATCTTTTTATTTAAGTTAGGATGATGAAAACTTCGGTGATCATGTATTTACATGTGTAAATATCAAATATGAACTCAGTTTTTATGTAGCCCTTACGACAATTTTTTTAATTAATCATTAATTAAAATTTCGTTTAATCACCTTTTTAACAAATTGGCTACTCGGATCCTGCTGAATTAAATGTCATTGCATTCTACAGTTATCAAAGAGTGCAAAAAGCAAATTTTATGGTTCTAGCTTTCCTGCAACAAAAGTTATGAAGCTTCAAAATCCGCCATTCGATTACCAAGAAAATGTATTTTGTTATTTTCTCTCTTGTAAAAACTTACGCTTTTCTATAGTAACATATGACACTTTGTTGCACTCACTAAACATGCAGCTTTTCAGTAATACAAAAATGATCAAAATCGAGTGTACCAAAGCTGAGAAACGCTCGCTAAAAGAATGAAAGGTGGCCAAAAAATTGAAACTGAGAAAAAAGCAAAAAACAAAACTCTCTATCTTCAAGCAGCGCTACACAAGTAAAAATGCTTTACTTTGCAAATAAATGCCTTAGAACACACCAGGAGAGTAGCTTGTCACATTTTCCAATCGAAACGACCCCAGTGCATGTCATTTCAAGCAGTTTGTTGATTGCGGAGAAGTCGACGATGCTGTAGTTAGCCGCCGACGGGTCAGAGCCCTCGCACGCTGTTGCGAGCGTGCGCAGCTTGCGCTCGCTAGCGGAAGTTGCCGATAAGCCGGAGATCTTATCTTCAGTCTTTTCCTGCTGTTGGCGCACGATCGGCGCTAGTCAAGAACGTCGTGTCGATCCTTCTACCACGCTTCCTATCACTGACACGTCGTCGAGGCGGCCGCCGACACAGGTGAAGTCGGCATTTCGACCGATGAATCGCGTTCCGCCACCACGCCGTCCTTCGCTGGATGCGCTTCTGATGCACCCGAGCCGTGATCTCGCTTTTTTTTTTTTTCGAATTTATGAGCGCTGCGCAACTTTCGATATGGCTTCGCCACGATCAAAGTTCCAAAACGCGGCCGAGAGCGTAGGCCTAATTCACTCCCGGCGGCTGCGGTGCACTTCGTCTAGCTCGCTTGGCGCCGTGCCAGTAAGCCGCCGCAACGTGCAGTCTTTGTTTAGGATGATAAAAACGCCTGCTCCAGTTTCTTGCCAGCTTGCGCGGGTTGGAACTTTACGGACGTAAATCGACGAGAACAACACAGTTATACTACGGCGACATCAACTTGCAGCTTTGCGTGCACTGTAGCAGACAGCGCGGGAGGCCCGACGAATCGGAAGGCGTTATTTAGTCACGTGGGCTCACTGTGCCAATAGGCTCACGCGGAGGGACCTTTTTTTGGCGTGAATTTTCTACGTGAATTCTGAGTGGACGGAAACAAGGGCGGCGGGATATTCAAGAAAAAGCGCGGCTCTTTCGAATGCGACCAAGATGGCTGCCGTAGGTAACGTAGAACGGCAACAGCGCAGCGCTGAATAAGCCCGTTTTTTACGCGTTCATCGCTAAAAATTTAGCTCGCTGATGGCACATAAAATGCTGTCACGGCTAAAATACTGATCTAAGACGCATGAAAATTGGCGAGGTTATGCATCAGTAGCGGCAGAATCCAAATAAAACATTTTCAAAAATTCGATTTTTTTTCTGATTTTCGGTCTCAAAGACCCGCTTCCCCCCTTAACTGACAGTACGCAGTGTGGTTGCCAGCCAACAAGTTTGACTCGATAATGACTGCACAAGAGTCTGAATCATCCAGAAGTGCATGATATTGAATTTGCCGCAAACATTCACCAGTGTTGAACAACCATGAGTGAGTCAATGTCAAGCTGGGATTTTGCCTGTGAATGTTCCAAATACCATAACTATTGTTCAAATGGGTTTACAACGTCGATTTTCATTGTGCTGCACGCGGTTCTGATTGCCGATTATTGTGATACTCTGATTTACTTTGTAACTCTCTCAATTTAGGAAAGACGTTGCTCCCCCAGAAGACACATTAAATATTTTATTATTTTAAAATAACATATTATACTAGGAAAATAATTGCATATTTCAAATTGGCACACAAATATACATAAACTCAGCAAGTTTCATCAACACGATCTATAAATAAAAAGAACGGTTGATCCCTCCGTCACGAAACGGTATAAGACAGTAGTGAATAGCAGGGTTGCCACTGACTTTCGTGTAAATGTCGTCAAAAGACGAGCAAAAAGTCGCCAAAAGTCGCCATTTTTTTACATATTTCGCCAAAAAAAGTCGCCATTCTAGATATGTGCGGCATACCTAGTACCGTATTTACTCGCATAATGATCGCACTTTTAAAAAAAAAAAATTGACGCAAATTTCGGGGTGCGATCATTACGCGGGGTAAATTTTCCGCGAAATATTTTGAGCACCGAAAACGCCAACAAGTCGCATATCGGAATTCTTACGATAGCTATCATGAACATAACCAAAAATAAAAGTAGAGTCTTTGTAATAAATGCACACATTACGCAGGAACTACATGCATTGCATATTGCCCTTTATTTTTTTTATTCACTGACCCCCTAACTTTCATTCAGAGTTTGAAGCGTCAGTGTCGTCGCCGCTCGATTCCCTGTCGGAACCGGCAGTGTCATCACAGTCGCACAGAAGGTTATCTTCCGTTCTGTCGAGCGCGTTAGATACACCTGTCTTCTTGAAGCTGTTGGCAACAGTTTTGCTCTTGCCAGTTTTGGTTTCGCGGAAATCCCGGCGCGTGCTGTTGGTAGCCATGAGCTTCTCACGCTGATTTTTCCAATACCTAATTCTGATTTCGTCGACACCGAAATGCCTGCCGGCAGCGCGGTTGCCGTGCTCGAGCGTGCAATCAACCGCCTTCAACTTAAACACGGCAGTGAAACTCGCGTATCGCCCCATCGTGAACCAGCACTCAACAAGCCCACGAGGCACATCTCGACAACGTTTCCTCTTGCTGTCATGAAACGTTTAAGAAAAGCCGCAGCGCCTCACATCGCTGCTTCACAAGGAGAAGGGCTACCTCACACGACGACGATGTTGACACTGCAGCAAGCTACCACAAATGCAGCAAGCTACCACCGAAATATCAAAACGAACCGTCTATCAAAATTAACGACAAAATACGGCCGCTGCCTCGCTCTCCGCGTGAGATGGGGCTGTAAAGAAGGTAGTCTATAACTTGCATTCCTTGTTGAAGTACGCGCCGATTGGAAGCATCAAGAGCAAATTGCAACCGAAGCGAGGATCGGTGATGCTGCCATGTTGCCGGAAATCGTCACACTCACTTCCGGGCGACAAGCGATTTTTTTGGTTTCCCAAAAACCTGTGACGCGACAAGCGACAGCGATGGATGGCCCTCCGCGACAGCAAATCCCTGTCACTCGTCTCCGTCGCTCGAAAATCGCATGCATGCGGTTGGGCCTTAACACTGCGGGATATCAAAACCACGTGATCAAAGCAAACATGGCGGCTGGCGGAGCTAAGCGAACGCCTTTTTTCTCGTAAGTCATGGAGGTCGTGAGTGCGTCATGCGCGCCAAAACAGTTTCTTCCGTCGAAATAATGAATTATTTCGTTTAAATCGGTAAATTTGCGGCAACAGCATAGCCATGTTTAAAGGACAGAAACAGAGATGGGCGCGTTCAGCTGCCACAGACGTGGAAACACATGGCGGGCATGTGGTGAAAACTACGGCATTTGTCTGTACTGCTATCCTAATACAGCACGCTTCCGCCAAGGGTGGGCAAAAATTAGGAATCTGTTTGGTGCATGCAGTTCACTTGGTGAGTCTTGAAGAGCCACTTACGTAACGTTCGACAGATGGTAAACATGATGATCATCAGCTAGACTTGGCACACGACATATCGCTGCGGCAAGTTCGGGGTGCGATCATTACGCGGGGCAAAAAAAAAATCGAATTTTGACGACAAAATTTAGGGGTGCGATCATTACGCGAGTGCGATCATTATGCGAGTAAATACGGTAATAAAATTTTCCACTCTCGTACAGCCCCATAGAATACAGTACCATCCAAGACCCTTAATTTATATTGATGTTTCTCAATGCGAGTCGTATCGCCCGCTTCACCATTGGAGTACATGGTGCTGCTTCTCCGACTAGCCGCAAGATGTGCGTGGTGGCGCAAGGGTGAATGAATGAAACGCTCATGATATCCTTCCATCTCTGTCCGCTCGTTTCAAAGGTAAAAGTGTGGTAAACCTTGGGCGAAAACCGTGAAAGCGTTGTTTGTAGACAGCTTTACGTACCCTTATATGAATTAAAAGGATTGAAAGGTTTATTGAAGGTAACACGACAGAATTCTTACAGGAACCGATCATTAGTGAGTCTTGCACCTATTAAGTGTGAACTAATATGATACCGGACGCCACCGACCATTTCTTACAGCCACTTATATCTATCTACACCCGTCAATCCAATGCGTTATTAATGAACAGGTAGACAATGTAAAATGTTATATAGCAATTGTTTTAATTGCACACGCTCACCAAGAACAGTGGAAAATGCCTGAATAAATATTTTTTTATTGCACAAATAGCCGCGTGTCCGCCTCTCTTCGCTATTTCAAAACAATATTTACGAGCTGAATTGGGGGTACAGCAACAGTGAATAAGTCGCCAAGCTATTAAGAACAGTTGGAGCTTTGGCGGAACAAATGGTCGGAACTCGTGGCCAACCCGTTGTCTAGCCCCTTCAGAAGTGAAACGTTAGAGAAGCTTAAAGCACCTAAAGCCATAAACTTATAGTCAAACACTGCCCCCTCGTGGTCTGCAAGGCAGTCCGCTGACTTACATTTTGCTAGAATATCGCTGGGGGACGTTCTACCTCCTGCATCTAGATGAATTGAGGAGACACAGACGAGTTACAGGACGGACATACCGAATGACGCGTAATGTGCACATTCTACTCGTGGGTCTAAAACCAAGAAAAATACAGAGAATGTTGCTGCTCATTCGTTGGGAAGGCACTGAGCCTAGGATGCATAACTCAGTGGAGACCTAAGCTGAAAATCGCCAAAAATTTGCCATGTTGCCATTCATAGTTTTAGGTCGCCACGGGCCTCTCAAATTCGCCAATTTGGCGAAAAGTAGCCACCATTGGCAACCCTGGTGAATAGTGTCTACACAGGCGTATAGTTTATTGTTTATTGTGCATTGATGTGTGAGAGCTTGTACAATGTCTATTGGTGTTTGGCAGCTATAGCACCATTTGATGTGGATGCACCCGCTTTTATGTCTAGTGGTACATTTCCATCCTGACAGCTAATGCCAAACATCATAACCCCGTCTGGTAGCTGAAGTAGTTAACATACACCTGGGCACAGCTTATGCTGAGTTGCGCACAGAGATGGCATCAAGAAGCACGTAACACTGGCACTCGATATGCACTCATTCAAAGCGTCGTCATTTGAGGAGAGAAACGCCAAGGTGTGCGCTCCCCAGTGCTAATAGGGTAACCTACACTGTCATGCATATACCTCACAGCGCTTCAAGAATGCGAGAGGCAGAGTTCGTAGCTTGAGTCGTGAGAAGGCGTTCCACTTCCTGCTGGCATGTCTTTCGGTGCACTGAAAGATGAAACTACCGAAGCACTCACTGTCGGTGCTCGTTAGTGTCATGATGCAGCACTTCATTGATCCCAGACGGCACACCGCCCCCGGCCAACCAGGGTCACTGTGAAACGGAGAAGGTGTGAGAGATATAAGGTGCATTTGTGAAGCCTAATGCATGAGTGTCTGTAGCGCAATGGATACAGCAACCCACACCTATCGTTGCAGACCGAGAGGTCGTGCGTTCAACTCCCAGATCATCCAAACCAACAAAACTTTTAGGGGCGAAGCTCCTTAGGGTGTGGGTCGTTCCCTCCTCTGTAGTAGTATGTAGCCAGCTCGCCTGATCGGCAACGGGCGAGGTGGATCAGCTCTACCCCCCCCCCTCTCTCGCCTCGCGAGGCCGACACAGGCAGCGTCTGCTAGTGAGTTTCTTGATTGAAAAAAGCGACTGCTCGCGCTGCACAACCGTTCACTGACCACCCCGTATATAAAGGCTCTGGATTTTGACCTCCAAGGTAGTGCCTGTGTGAGATTTCTCCTGTGCGTGATTAAACAATGCGAATTCACAGCGTACATGTAAAATTAAAGTGAGCTGCAAGTCGCCATGACTGTCATCGACCCTTTAGTATAAACGCGCCCGATCTCGCGCCATTGATGATGTACTGGGCAGAATTTACGGAAGATTCACATATGGCGCGTGTCATTGGTGGAAGGCAATTGTTCGATTTAGTACGGTGACGTACGTTAGGGGGACCGTTGTAATAAAATTCGCTCGCTGTTGGTGCGCTTTCACTTTCGCTTGGAGTATTCACGGTTTACCGATGTTCCCTCCGGAGCTTCGCCCCACTCATCATCATTCACACCGTGGATATGCTGTGGATTTTTTTCTTCTTGTTTTTCCTTGTCATCTGTATTGTACTGAAGAATTTTCATGAAGGGGTCCACCAAGACTTCACTGACGTATTTCCATGCCGGAAATGCATCAGTGAAGTCTTGGTGGACCCCAGCATGAAACACTTTCATGTTAAAAAAAAAGATGTTTTAAAGGGGCATGTTCGCCATTGAGGAGCACATCAGTAAACATCAAAGTGGTGAAATCTAATGTTCAGCTCTTCTGTGTTTTCTTTACTAAGGTAAATAACGCGATAATCAGTCACATCATTGAGACATTTGATGCACTTGGTACTGTTTCATAATGCCACCATCTCCTTTGAAAGCTTTTTATGGGGATACTTAAAGACACCTGGTTCATACCCTTGGAGTAGTGTGAACTACACTCAATTACCTCGATGGCTTAGCAAGGGCAGCATCCTGCTTTCCTCTGCTGGTGTGAGTGTTGCGCGCGTGCAACAACCCGTGCAGAATGGGCTGGTAGCGTAAAACTGAAGAGACACCAAAGTGAAACATTAAATCAGTTTAGACGGGTAACTTATAGTTTCAGAACTCTATTATAGACATTGCTTTCACCATCATAGGATACACTCAAACCTTGGAGTAACGAGCACGGATATAACGAATTATCGGTTATAACGAAGTAAATTAAGAATACAGTCAAACCTCGATATATCGAACACGGACATATCGAATTATTGCCTATATCGAACGGTTCCTATATCACATGGGAAATCGCATGCATTTTTAATTTTTTATTTCGAACGAAGTTTGACGTATAATGGATATATCGAACTCGGCCACCCCAAACCGCCCGCGCTCCGTTGACAGGCGGCGAGCTTTCCCGCCGCGCTCCGTTGACAGGCGGCGAGCTTTCCCGCAACTCTCGAAAATAGCGGTAGCGCGGTGGGCGTTTACGACTGCTGCACACATCGATGGCGCCGAGTGCGCCACTTGAACGTAGCGGCATACGCACGCCGCAGCCTTGCAGCAACGACGCACTGCACTTGTTGCACCAGCTCCTCCTTGATAGTATCGCCAGGCATCCGTCGCATCGGTCGTTGTTGTGCTCGTGTGTTAGGCCTGCCGCGCGTTGTGGTGTGTGTAGCGATGGCTGCAGACGCGAAGAAACGGACGACCCTGACTTTTGCAGCAAAACTGGAAGCAATCCAGCGCGTTGAGAATGGTGAGAAGAAGTCGAGCGTCGCGGACGGGTTAGGCATACCAAGGAGCACATTGAGTACTCTGCTCAAAAACAAAGCCGACATAAAGGCCAAGGCCGAGAAGAGTCAGCACTCGGGCGCGCGGCGTGTACGCAAAGCTGCTTTTGAAGATGTTGAGAAGTCTCTCCACAAGTGGTTCATGGACGCAAGGGCCCGAAATATTCCTGTATCGGGGCCGATGTTGCAACAGAAGGCAAAGAACTTTGCATTCATTCTCGGCGTCGAGAATTTCAGTGCGAGTAGCGGTTGGCTACAACGTTTTAAGACTCGTTTCAACATTGTCGGGAAGACTGTGTCGGGAGAGAGTGAGGACGCCAATGATGAAGAAATTCAGAAGTGGCTTGATCATGAGTGGCCCAAAGTTCTCGCCAAGTATGAGCCGAGCCAAATCTTTAATGCTGACGAGACGGGCCTGTTCTGGCAAATGCTTCCGCGGCAAACACTGGACACTCGCGGGACAAGTGCCACGGGGCAAGCAAGGCAAGGCCCGTGTGACGGTCCTATTGGCTGCCAATATGGATGGGAGCACGAAGCTGCGGCCACTTGTAATTGGCAAATTTAAAACCCCGAGGTGCATGCGGAACTGCCCCAATATTGCGGTGACTTATGCCTGGAATAAGAAGTCGTGGATGACGAGGGATATTTTCCTCAAGTGGCTGAAGGCGTGGGATTCGGACCTGGTGCGTCAGGGACGGAAGGTATGCCTTATCGTCGATAACTGCACGGCACACCACACCGATGCCCAGCTGAGCAACATCGAAGTGGTATTTCTGCCGCCCAACACCACTTCGAAGCTCCAACCGTTGGACCAGGGCATTATCCGCACATTTAAGTCTATCTACAAGCGTCGGCTGATCGACATTTTGCTTGTAAGACTCCGGATGGGCCAAGATCTGAAGATCGATCTTTTGGGCGCCATCCAAATGCTCAAGGCGTCGTGGGAAAACGTCAAGCAGTCGACGATAGCCAACTGCTTTCGGCATGCGGGCTTCGGTGGACGCACTGACGAAGCATCAGTGGAAGAATCCGAGGAAGCTGGGTTGGCATGCGCAGATGAAGAAAGCGAGCTCGCCGAAACGTGGAGCAAGCTGGAGAGCTTTGTTGGTGCGGAGCCGCAAAGCATGTGCATCGAAGACTTCGTTGGAGGGGACGACAGCACTGGTACAACGGCGGAGCTAACGGATGTAGAGATCGTCGCCGAAGCTACCGCTGAGCAGCCGAATGAAGACGCTGCCGAGGTGGATCCCGCAAGCGCTGATGGTGCCCCGCTCCCGACATCAGCTGAGGTCGTAGCCGCTTTGGCCCTTGCGCGCCGCCACTGCAGCGCGATTGAAGGCACCGGCCTTTCACTTGTGGATCGCCTGGACTATGTTGAGGACGCAGTCGTCAAACACGCCATTGCCAACAAAAAGCAGGCTACTCTTTTTCAGTATTTTAAGCCAACACAATAAATACTTTGTTTGAATCTTCAAGTGAGTATTTACTGCACCACGATTGGTTCGTTGGTTGTTTTCCACAAGTTCTTGACGCATATTTTACGTGATTTTTTATATCGAATTCTGGATATATCGAACTACTTCGCGATCGCCGTGCCGTTCGATATATCGAGGTTCGACTGTAGTCTTGTCATAGATACAGTGTTAAAAATAAACTTTTATAACGAATTTTCGGATATAACAAAGTTATCTTCATGGCAGATGTGACTTTGTTATAATGAGGTTTGAATGTAATTATTAGAAGAGGAAATGATGGTCAAAGTAGCATTTTTGAATTTCGCACCGAAAATTCAGCGCGTGAACGTCAGCATGTTGTCACTAATTTTCAAAGTCTCTGCGTATTTTGGCCACATCGGTTCAATGAAGCTTTCTGAATATTGCAACATTAAGTCATTGTTTTCTTCAGAATACGATGAAAACAATTTTTACTGATAAACGATTAGTCGGCCTTAGTAGAAGCCACCGAAATCTGTAATTTCGTGGCGAGCTCGTGTGGGAACTTCAAGGCGCCGTCACCGCCTGCATTTTCTTTTGGTGCATTTTCTCGCTTACCAAGCATCTTCTCACGTTAAGAGCGGTGGTTTTGGTAGTGTGAAATCTAGGGATGGGCGAATATTCGGGCACTTAGAATATTCGAACAAATATTACAGTATTCGAATTTGCTTCGAAACGAACTTAAATTATTCGAAATTTCGAAGTATTCAATATGAACGAATTGACATCTATAAACTAGGTCGCGGGATCGAATCCTGGCCGCAGCGGCTGCATTTTTGATGGAGGCGAAAATGTTTGAGGACCATGTACTTAGATTTAGGTGCACGTTAAAGAACCTCAGGTGGTCGAAATTTTCGGAGCCTTCCACTACGGCATCCCTCATAATCATATCGTGGTTCTGGGACGTTAAACCCCAGATATTATTATTAAACATATATAAACTGCACATAACCCCCTGTAAAGGTGGTTCCACGGCAGTGGAGGTGTGCTATACCGTGAATACACCTAACGAGGGGAAGTCTGCTCTGCCGCAAAGCCCAACTTTAAGGTTAAATTAACATATTACACTCACATGGATTTATCTTTTTTTTTTTAATATCAGTTAAAAGCTTGTTACACCGCTTTATATGTTCTAAATATAGTAAATTTTAAAATGTAACTTATTTTACAGGTTATCACGTCCATTCTATCGAAAGTCAAATCCTGCCACTATTCAGAGTTACTTCCACTTCCCTTTGAACCAAAAAGATTAACATTGGCACATGCCTTTCTACAATTTTAAAAATAATTGTGCAGGGTAGTTGGGTCATGACAAATCTGGTCATTTTTTTTTTTTTTTAATCATATGTGATATATACTATTCAAATTTGATTCGAAATTATTCGACCGAATCACTATTTGCTTCCAATTCGCTTTGAACCTAATATTAACTATTCGCACATGCCTTAGGAGCACTGTCAAAGCAGTGGCCTTTCAGTCTTCTCTTGAGCTTTTGACAACAGGAAGAAGTCTGCCAGGTTCACATCAGCGTTGATACAGCTCTGATGTGAGTTCACACCGGGTTCACATCAGAGTTGATACAGCCCTGATGTGAGCCTGGCAAACATCTTTTTAGATGTGCCGATCAGATAACTACATTATTTTTACGAGATCCAATCTCATTACTTTACAGACAGACCCCGTAAAATGGAAATTATACATAGTTGTACATATGCGGAACGCGGCTGCAACGTTTACTGACCATTCGTACGACCTCCTACCTGTTTGTGAACGGTTGAACCAAATTTAATTTACAACCCATTTCTTTTTCTTCAAGGACTACAATGAGTTCAAGAGCATGGTGAGGGCCGCCTTCCCGTGCCTGGTCGATACCAAGGTTCTCGCCAGTGACAATGCCATCAAGGTGAGTTGTTGAGCATCGCAGGAAACACTGGCATGAGCTCACTGTGATGATTGTGGCATTACAGCGATTGCAATTATACAGCGGCAACCCGCCATGGCAGTCTAGTGGTTATTGTGCTTGACTGCTCAGCCAAAGGTCATGGGATCGAATCACAGACGCAGCGGCGGCATATCGATGGAGGCAGAATGCCAGAGGCCAGGGCACTTAGATTTAAGTGCGCTTTAAAGAAAACCCCAGGTGGTCCAAATTTCTGGAGCCCTCCACTACAGTGTCCCTCATAATCATCATCATCATCATCAGCCTGTCTACGCCCACTGCAGGGCAAAGGCCTCTCCCATGTTCCGCCAATCAACCCGGTCCTGTGCTTTCTGCTGCCACGTTATGCCTGCAAACTTCTTAATCTCATCTACCCACCTAATTTTCTGTCTCCCCCTCACGCGTTTGCCATCATTGTTTTTAGACGTAAAATCCCAACAATTCATTCATTAGCAATTCAGCAGGTACTGTGTCATTGTTCAAGCTATATTCCATGGGCACGTATCCCATCAGTCAGTTTGAAGGCAGCACTTATTCACCACAGAGGTAGCGGATATCACGTGCTACACGACGCCGTGTGTGCAAAAAGAGTGTTCCACCCTCGCTGCCTTGGCTACGACTGGCTCTGGCTAACACTCCTAGGTTTACACGTGCAGAAATACCCAACAAGTTGGGTGGGGCAACGCCCGCTCTTGTAGCTCACTTGGTGGGGCATCGGAGACGTAACTTGAAAGTTGTAGGCATGGGCCCCTGCGATGGCCCAGGTGTTTTATGGTCTATTTTAATTAATTTCCATTTATGTCATCATCATTACACTATTGCAAATCAGTTCTGCGGAATCCCGCAAGGTGGCGGAAGGGTTAAGAAAGGGAAAATAGACAACCACCCGTTTGTAGCACGAAGCCACAAGGAAATCCATACGGATTTCTCAGAAATAAAGCCTCTCAGTTGCCGAAAAATTCGTCCTGGTCCGGGGTTCGAACCCGGGACCAACGCCTTTCCGGGGCGGTCGCTCTACCAATTGAGCTAACCAGGGAGCTAGCAATTGGCAGCGCGAGGGCGAATTCATCGACAACTCGAAGCAACTGGACACGTATTGCAAATCAGTTCTGCGGAATCCCGCAAGGTGGCGGAAGGGTTAAGAAAGGGAAAATAGACAACCACCCGTTTGTAGCACGAATCCGTATGGATTTCCTTGTGGCTTCGTGCTACAAACGGGTGGTTGTCTATTTTCCCTTTCTTATTACACTAAATTTAAAACTAAAAAGTGTACTCGATGCTTTCATTGACTTCATTGTTTGTTGGCTTCATTAGGTTTTATCTAACAAAGAAACTATCCCGTTGAACCGTTCCTTTGCCTTTGTTCTGCTCACAGGATGTTTGGAGCTAAATGCAACATATCGTATTTTCTTGCATATAACCCGCACCAAAAAAAATGAAAAAATTGTGCTTAAAATGTGGGGGTGCAGGTTAAAGCAGGGGTTATACAGCCGAACCCGTTTATAACGAACTCGAAAGTACCGCGAAAACTGGTCGTTATATCAGTAGTTCGTTGTAAATGGACTCGCCCTCAAAAACATGCACTTTAGCGACCAAGCCGCTTTTTTTTTTCTGCGCATTTTTATTGAAAAGTGCCAACAACCACTCCAGTGAGAAGTTGGGCCTTTTCACATTGTGAAGCGACGCCCGCTGCGTGGACGAGTTAGTTAAACCATCTTTACAGTGAACCGACACCATTTCACTGAACCGTGGTACCGCCACGTGGAGCCGATCATCCCTGGCTAGTTGCGTGCAGCGCGTCGCCTACTCGGCTCACGCCATCATTGTCGGGCCGCTTGCTGTATATTACCGTAATTACTCGAATCGAGGCTGACCTCGATTCTAAGCCGACCCCCTAAAGTCCGAAGCCCGAAAAAAAAAAACTTACCTCAAATGTAGGCCGGGTAAAATTCACAAAGAGAAAACATTTATTGAATATATGAAGATGAAACGGAGCAGTTGGTTCATCATCAAGATGCCGCGCTCATTCCGAGTCATCGTCGCTGATCTCTTTGTCGCTGTCCTCAAACAGTGCGCAATCCTCGGTGCCATCAAGCGCATTTGATATGCCGCACTTCTTCAAAGAGCGCACGTTCAAAGTTCCTGGGATGTAGTCCCACGCTGTAGCCACCCAGCCTGCCAACTGAGACAGTGGGGTTCTTCGATTTTCCACTTCTGGCTACCCGCGGGCTGCCAGAGCCAGCCAGAGCGCGCTCGTTTTTCTCGGGTTGCTCCGACCCCCCCGCGGTGCACTTCCGGTTGGCGTTCGTTTTTCTCGGGTTGGACGGTTCTGGCGACCCGCGGGGAGCCCGAGGGTCGCCAGAACCTTCCAGGACAATTTAGTCGTGGAAGCTCTCTGGAAGGTTTCGGGCTAGCAGACGCCGAAAAGAGACGATACGCGCTCGCCGCCATCTTTGTGAGGACTCGACGGATTGCAATGCGGGCGCTTGCGGACTACACCTTTGCTTGTCCTTACGCTCGGGCCGCTCGGCGCCGTTCCGCCGTGCGAGATGGCGCGATTACGAGTGGCGGCGAGCATATGGAGCTAATGTTTATTGCTTTTTCTTATGTGTCCCGCGAAGTTTCCTTCCGTGAACAACGCGGCGAACTGTCGCGTTCTAACCATTCTAACTGCGTCGTGCACATGTCCCTAAAGTTATGTACACGTTCGTACGAACGCATGGAGACCCCTTTCGAGTTTATTTTTTCGTAGTAGTATTCGATTGTGGTGTCGTGTGTGCTTTATGTGCATTTAGCTGAGACGATTGTGATCGAACTAGCTATTTCGCTCCGTCGTATGTTTGCGTGCGTGAACCCCGTCAGAACTTAACCATTTCAACTAGGTCTTCGATGTTGATAAAATGCACTGGTCGAATAAATGCGATCGCGACATTGTTTTTTGTGTGATCCTCGTTGGTCGCGAACGGCGTGCGAGCGTGCTTCGATCTACGGGCCAGTATATGAGGTATATGGTATTATGTTATGCTACGACGCGTCGATGTGAAAAAACGAAGATGAATTCAGAAATGTATACATCCTTTTGTTGCTTATTTCATCTTCGGCTTTGTCTTTTTCCACTTCTTAGTAATAATTCCATGCAGTATGTACGCGGTTATCACCTAGTAGCTGAAATAAAAGCTGAGCTAGTACATGAGATTTTTGGAGTGCCACTTTGGAAAAGAGACTCAGGCAACATCTGCCAAAACGAGTCGACGACGTATACATCTTTTTGTTGCTTATTTCATCGTCCGCAGTATGTACGCGGTTATCACCTAGTACCTCAAATAAAAGCATGAGCTACATGAGATTTTTGGAGTGTCGCTTAGGACTGGAAAAGAGGCTCAGGCAGCATCTGCCAAAACGAGTCGAAGACGCGTCACACGGAAGTCCATTTTAGATATAACGCGCACTCGTGGTACCCATACCGCCGCGTGTCTCAAGTTATGACAAAACGCAAGCTGGTCAACGCGTGTGTGCGACGTAGTACGCAATAGATCCTCGAGCTCTTTTGGGGACACGATCACTTTCGCGAGATTTTCGCGTCGTGTTGTGCAGCGACTGCCACACGTATTAAGCAGACGTGAGCTGGTTAAGCCGTTAGCGGCGCGGTAGCTCACCTTGCATCGCTTTCGTGGCGCCGTGCGCCAGCTGGCTGTTTTGTTCGCGGACGGTGCGAGTTGCGCACGATTTTGCGAACGTACGTGATCGTATCCCAAATCCGTATGCTCGAGAATGTCGCTTCAGCTCTTCAGCGAACCTAGCCACATATTTTCAAGCGGGCAATGCAGAAAAACCAACGCGCACGCGGCGCAAAGTTTCGTTTGCTGCCACGGCGGTAGCGTTTGTTTACGTTTACGCTGGCTGTCCCAGCGTTCGATTTTGTAATCTTGGGGCAGCTTCGGGTTGTCTCGGGCTTCCCACACACGTGACCAAGACGCTACTTCCTGTCCCGACCGGAACTAGCTGGCTGACCCTCTGGCTATCTCTGGCTGCCAGAGAACTGCCAGAAGTCGGAAAATCGAAGAGCCCCAGTGAGGCCCGCTTGATGCGGCCCGTCGGCATCAGCTGGTGGTCCTCGGTGCTTAACCAGTCCGTGTATTATCCCCGCAGGCGATCCTTGAACGGCTTGTTGATGCAAACATCAAGTGGCTGCAATAGGCCCGTCATACCACCCGGTATCACGGCGAGGTCGGTGTCCATTTCAGCCAGCGCAGCCTTGACGCTGTCGGTCAAGTGCCCGCATACGAGTCCAGCACAAGGAGAGAATGCTTGCACAGGAGGGCGCCTGGACGCCGCCGCCATACGATATTCAGCCACTCCTCGACCATGGCGCTGGTCATCCAGCCGTTCTCGTTGGCCCGCACAATGACGTTTTGCAGGAAGGCCTTTTTGGCGGGCAGCGTGTTCCTCTTAACAACGATATAAGGAGGGAGCTTGTGCCCGTCCGCTGTGCAGCACAGCATAACAGTTGCACGCTGCTTTTCATAGCCCGCAGAGCGCACCTTCACTTCCTTGGCCCCTTTTTCTGAGACTGTGTACGCCACCGGCATATCAAAATACACCGGCGTTTGGTCCACGTTGCCGATTTGGCCTCGCAGATACACTCTCGCTTCTCTCTTCCAAAGCACGAAACGCTGGAACTCCAGCAACTTGTCTTCATAGTCATCCGGTAACTTTTGGGCAATGGAGGTGCGACAACGGAGGCCGAAGCCAAAGCGCTTCATGAATTTCTGCAGCCAGCCTCGGCTGGCTTTGAAGTCTGCTGCCGAAACACCTTGCTCCCTTGAAAGCACTCTCGCCGTCGCCTGGAGCACTTCCGTTGTCACTGGAAGGGCAGCTGCTCGCTGTGTCCGAACGAAGTCGGCAATGCCGTCTCCATTTCAGGGTGACGGCCTTTCCGTGGACCGGCAAAAGCCATCCTCGTTGCGGCGCATGCGAAGAGCTTCTCCCGTTGGCCCCTCCAGCGACAAACATTCTTTTCGTCCACTCCAAAGTCCCGCCCGGCTTGAACATTGGAAGACGACTCCGCGGCTAGCACAACTTTCCTTTTATACGCCGCACTATAATGACTACGCTCATTTGGCGCCATTGAGCTACGCCACACACAGCCCACTCGAAGCGAGACTCGAACTGACGAACGGCTCGCCTCAACACTCGCCACAAAGATAAAAATGGCGGCCTCGCGTGCGTACTTAAGCCAGGTGTTGTCTCGGCTACTAACGGCTACAATACTGTCTAGGTGGCGCTAGTTTTGCAACACTTTTCTCGATGAAAAATGGCACGTTTTTCAAAATCCTCGAATCTAAGCCGACCCTGGAGTTTGATACAAAGAAATTCCGAAAAAACTATCGGCCTAGATTCGAATAAATACGGTATGCACATTTGGGCACTCTTTGTGCCCGCTTCACCTGTTCGTTCAACGTGGCGAAGACAAGCGCTTTGCAAGCAACGCACACTCTACATCTCCGCGATGCTCTGACAGTCCTGCACTACAGGCGCTGCGCACTTAGGTTGTCACCTAATAAAACACGCAGTATACGCTTGCTATAAGTGCATCGACGTTTCTCGGTGCCCATGCCGCTCAACACCAGCAAGCTACTTTCGTTTCTACGAAGCGACGCGCACTTTATCTCGCACGGCGCGGCGGCGGCGAACTTGCGAACGGCATCATTGCACACTTGTACCGCAATCAATCAGAACAGTGTACGCCACACATGCAGCTGAGCCGATAGCTGCAGATGACTGTGATAAGGCTGTCGGCGATAAGTCATAATGGCACATTCATCGCCGCCCGCCACATCCCCTTCGCTCTCGTCTGATGCTTATCCGCGAAGGCATCGCCGCAATCGCGCGGATGTCATCATTGATTGGCCGATCTCTGCCGTTACCGAAAAGACGAAATACATTTTGCAGCACAGTGTGGCGTCGACGCAGTGAACTTTTATGTGCCGAAAAGTAATCGCGGTCATCGCTTATTGCATTTTATGGCTTCTTGCGTTCCAAGGCATAGGTTCATCGGAGGCGGTCGTAGCTGCAGAGAACGGCGCCAAAAAGGTTGCTGTGCAGAAGCTGCCTGCAAGGCTTCGTGCTGCCGCCTATTTCTTTTTTTATACCTCACTGCCATTCTGCCACTGAAATAAGAAATGTCAGGAAAGTGAGCGACCTCGCTCGCAGCGTCCGAAATCAGCGTGCGGTGGTCATCGACCTAGGGTATCTTCATCGCGAGTAAACTGGAGCGGGGCACGCGCGAGCATGCGCCTCTGATGCTTTAGAAGGCCTGCTTTAACTTTTTTTCGCTTCGTATACACCATATCTTTACCGCGACAGTGCCTAAAGTGTTCGTTGTAAAAGTAGGAGGCCTTGAACAATGTTCGCCATATGTGGACGCAATTTCAATGGGTAGCATAGGAAAATCGTAAGTGCACCGAAATACGGCCGTTATAACTGATAGATCATCATATCTGGGATCGTTATAAGTGGGTTCAACTGTATCTAGTTTTTTTTTGTAACTGTATCTAATTCTGGCTTTCCAGTCATTATACGGTCGTTACCATGCGGTTTGCAATGATGGCGATGCGGACTGCGCCGCCTTGTTTCGGTTGTCCACGAATGTCATTTTCTCTCTTTTTCGCTGCACATTTGCGACGCTTAGCACTCGGCATGCTCCCAAGATTGTCCAAATTGACCAACTTGGGTCAGACTTACGAGCTTTTACTGTGATGGCTGATAGCTGACAGAAATCAGGAGCGGCGTTTGGATTGAGGCACTGCTTGCCACGGGGTGTCGCCACGTGCTGGGGTAGGAACACTAGTGCGATGTGGATTCACAATAGAACAGAACGAGCGCATTTCATGATGCGTGCTCAAGGTCATGACACGCACTGATGTAGCTTCTTTCCCCTTTTGTCATTCCTCCCCCTGTAGCTTCCAGCGCACTCGCGCCGGGATGAGAGAGAAAGGGGTTGAAGTGTGCGACGAAACCCTGTAACACCGCTCGTTCTCGACAGATCCAAGAAATTTTTGCGGCCATTGATTCGTAAGGCAATAAGCTTCGACACTGTTGCCGTTCAATAATTACTTGGAAAAATGGTTCAGGACACCTTTAAAAGTCTTGATGTTGCGTTTAGTTCAGTGAGCACAGTACATTACTTTTTTTTACCACTCTGCCCCCCCCCCTCTCTCAGGACTCGTTCGTCACTACTGCCCTGGAGTTGCTGCTCAAGCAACTTCGCAACAGACCATCCTGCGTGCCGCCCGTGGGTGAGTTGCAAGTATTAGTCCCGCAGGCCAGTACCGTAACATTTTTGACAGCGGAAACTGTTGTGAGATCACAACAGCAGCCAATTTTTATGCTGTAGTTGTCCGTCGCCAGTGCCTGTAAGCACTATCGCGCGCGATAAAGAAAGAGATATCCAGGAACGAGCGGGATTTGAACACAGGTCCGTCGCGTGGCAGTCAAGTATTCTACTACAGATTCACGCCGGTGCTCGAATCTCCTTCGCAAAATGACCCTGTGCAGACTTCATGTCGATAAAGGAATCACGTTAGCAAATGGAATATAGCGTAGTAGAAGTGTAAAATAACAACCAGTTTTCACAGAATGCGAATTGCGTAACAGGCGGGTGGTTTAAAGTTTCCCACCCTTTACAAATGGCTCAGCCATAATTCTGCATCGTCATCAGCCACAGCATCAGAAGTGCACACAGTCCCTTACAGATGTGTCGTGGGTACCTCGCTTGTCCGCAGAATGATGAATATAATTGCATAGTGGGTACTTCTCTACTTCGCAAAATTATGATGATATATGGCTTAGTGGGCACCTTGCAACTCTACTCGCAGCAGTCACCCCAAGAGAGTTTACAATGGGCTCTAGAAAGGCCACTCCTTCAGCTTTTACAGTGACTGCGTTGTGTGTTTTGCACAGGCCTGGCAGTTTTTTATGATTAGAGAAGGTTGTGCTAGTTCGTCAGAATTCATCTTGTAAGAAAGTGAGGCATGTAAATTTAGGTTGCGTCATGGATTATTTATGTTTGTGTAGGTCTGTTGCCGTGCAGAGAAAATCTCAAATGAAAACACAGGGCAGTACGCTCTAGAAGACGAGCCTGTGAATTTTCTTGGCTTCGTATGCCTGCACTGCTGAAGAAAGTGTTTATTGCATTGCTTTAGTGTCGCAGTAGCTTTTTTTTTTTTTAATTTTCCACGGGTTGTAGTTGGGGCCGCAGGTTGTATGCAGGGGCGGCTTATATGCGAGAAAATAAGGTACATTCGTGAATCCAGCTGCGTCCAAACAGCCAGTGGCGCCGCAAACTACTTTGTCTGCTCCCCTTTGTCCCAGAGACCGAAAACGGCTACGGCTACAGCTTGAACCAAGCCAAGTACCATGAGGCCGGCTATGACGCATTTGTGACGGGCATGTGCTTATTGGGCCTCTGCCAGCAACTCGGTAAGTCTGTTGCATGACCACTATCGATGTAACGAATATGGATGTCACAATGTAACTGCGAGCGTGTAGAGTTGTCGAGCAGAAAACGGGGCAGGAAGGAGCGACAGGACTTCGGCTATGCGACTGGACTAACAGACGTAGTTGGCAAAGTACAGATCAACATGCAATTGTTTGTTCATTCTCATTATTGGTTCTCTAACAAAGACACAACTAGCCTTTAAATTTCCCTTCTTTCGTTCCTTCATAGCGAGGGGTTATTGGTCAGCTGCCAGCTCGTCAAAAGATGATGTGCTTCATGATGACAGCAGGCAAAAGAAAAGTGCTCCATACTCGCCGTCGTGGCTACAGCTATGGGCCAGTTATACCCAATAAAGTGTTACACCCAATATACAGTTATACTCAATAAAGTGTTATACCCAATACAGTAGAACCCCGCTGATACGTTTTTGAAGGGACCATAGGAAATAAACGTAAGAGACGGGAAACGTAAGAGCCGAAAAACAGGAAAAACGGCAAAATATTTAGTGGTACAGAATTTTATTTCAATTCTTACGAGCAGCACGAAAATTGGCGCGCTCAGCCGCGATCTAGTCGATGGATAGAAACGCGGAGCTTAGGACGGCCTTATCCACAGGAATGTAATCAACGTATGTGATTTTTTTAACACCAGCAGCTGTAGGCATGAAAGAACTAAGCACACGCAATCACGACCGGCGTGGCGAGTCCGACCGCGAACCGCACGCACGACCATGCGAGCTCCAACCAGCTCGAACTCCTCCCGTTCTCCGACAAATAACGATGATGATGAGTCTACACCAACGCGATGGCAGAAGTGAATGCCAATCTCGAAGGCCTTGCTTTCGCAAGCAATTACGTCATACATGCCATGTTTGTGCAATGCAAATCTCAGAGGCTATGCTTTTGTCAATAGTAAATGCCAATCTCGAAGACCTTGCTTTCGCGAGCAGTTACGTCATAGACGCCATCTTTGCCATTTGGATCTCGAAGGCCATGCTTTTGTTTGCATCAATTGAAAGATTCTGTTGCTTGCGCCTCTCATGCGGCTAATATTACGGTCAAACGAGGCCAAGCTGCGTGAAAATGCGCCATGGCCGCTCTCTTTGGTAGTCACTCGGTCGGCTCCGGGCGCACTTCGCGACGTATCATACGGGAACGGTCCGACAGTTACGACGTAACAGCGGGGTTCCCAATACATTGTATCCTATGGGAGCTATGCCGGGACCGGCGGAAAACGACGTAACAGCCGGGAAAACGCAGCAGTGAGGAACGTAACAGCGGGGTTCTACTGTATACAGTTATACCCGATAAAGTGTACGGGACGACGACCATCGCCGTAGTTCATTTGGTAGAGCATCACACGCGTTATTTGAAGTTTGCAGGTTCAGTTCCTGCCGGCAGCAAGTTATCTTTTGTCCACTTTAATTTCTTCAGATTTATATCATAATTACTAAAAATAACATCCCCTATAGTATTTTCCTTCACTTGACTGTCTGTTGGTTTTCATTAAAGTTGTTCTAAGAGTCTGTCACTTGGCTTCACTTGATTGGACTGCAGTCCCATCACCAGCGGGTCAGACCCGGGTAGCATTTATTCAATTATATGATTTGTGAAGACATTTGTCAATGTCCATGGCTTGTGTTTGTCACTCACACAGGTAAATACAAGGACCACTCCGTCGAGCTGAAAGAGACCAGTCCGGTCTTGAAGCCATATCTCAACAGGTGTGTGGTTTATGTGTCACCTCCTCTTCAAGCTCTTATGATCTGAGAACGTTTTGTGTGTGCATGTGTTTTTGTTTGTGTGTTAAAGGCAGCACTTACAGAATTAAGTGTTAGCAGTACTTCTTCAAGTATGCACGTGAAACGCACAAACACCTTTGCAAGAAATCCAAGTGTTTGGGAGAGAGAGTTTAACATTTGTGACAAGACCAATTGGGCCTAGGATTCTTTTTTAAATTACCGGACATCAGTAAGCTCTAAAAAAAATTGAAGCATGAAGTTTACAAATCTGAAATTCTACACTAAACACAAATATGGCAGGTTTTGTAAACTTGCACCCCCCCCTCCCTTGTTTTTTTTAACTCGTTCACTGATGTGGCTCGCACCTGGCAGAGAAGCTCAGTGGTAGTGAAGAACTCAGTGGAGTGCTCAGTGGAGGGCGAAGCTCAGTGGCGTGCGAAAACACCTGCATACAGTCAAATATTGTTCTAGCGAAGTTGCACCGGAAACAATAATTGTTTCGTTACTTCAAAATATTCATTACAAACATCTATTCGTAAGACTGTAATGGCAAGACTATTCTTCATGTACTACTGTGTTATAACATATCATTCGTGATATTCATGTTCGTTGCACCAAGGTTCAACTGTACATGGATCTAGATACATGTTCAAAGTAACCTGCAGACCCCTGGGATCATTTCTCGTGTAGTACCAGTGCTCCTTTGGCACATTCAGTCCTGTGAATCCAGTAATGAGCCAGTTGTCAATTAATCAGTCAATCACTGAATCAATCAATCAGTCAACTATTTTTCCTGTTCTCTTTGCAGGGTCCACATGATGCAGTCTCCAGACATTCCCACTCTAAATATGGCTGGAAACGAAGGTGAGTGAGGTATTCCGGCTGTGGAAACGCATGATGCGGCACTATTCCCACTAGAGTGGCAATATGATAATGCATCTTTCGAATGGGAGTTGTGTGCTTAGTACTGTTACTTTTGAAATGCGTTGATATTTTTGTTTACACTTATTAGCAAGTTCGAGGCAATATGTATGCACACACACAAAAAAAAACTAATAAAAGTACAGATATATCAAGAGCACAAGTTACCCCCTCAGTGACGGGAAAGCACCACTCCCCCCACCTCTATGCAACACTGGCCTACTTGAATACCACCCAAAAGCCCGATCTCTGAGCGCCTGCGCCTGAAATTTGTCGTCAAAATCCAATCTTGCTTTCCCACACAATGATCGCATCCTGAACTTGTCGCGCCATGACAATTTTCTGAGTCCCGCGAGCAAAAGCGTGGCCTTGGAGATTTCTATTCCAAGGTGGTACCTACGACAACGTAGTCACAAGTAGTGCTTAGAGCTTTTGCATTGGCTCATCATCAGAAGTGTTTCCATGCCACGCTTCCTTTAGTCTGATCGTGTTGCCCTTGTGTTTCTTGTGTTCGTGAGCCGTCATTCTGAGGTGCCATGCTGAGGAAGTCCTCATGCACTCCGTTTTTTTTTTCCCCCAGGGATAACCTTGCTGCCGATTTCGTGTGCTACGCTGAAACCTCGATATAACGAAATATCTGTTATAATGAAGTGAATGAGGAGTAGTCTTCCAATACATACAGTGTTAGGAATACACCTTTATAACGAGTTTTCGGATATAACGTAAGTTATTTTCATGTAAGATATAACTTCGTTATAATGAGGTTTGAGTGTGCTCGTTTGGCATCACAACCAGAAGCACCTACATATGGAAGCTGTCCGCTCGTTTAAAGAAAGATCACGTGCTACGTGACGCCAGCTGGCAAAAAAAAAAAAAAGAATGTTCCACACTCGCCATCACGGCTATAAGCGGCACTGACTAACAATCCTAGGTTCGCATGCACATACATACCCGATAAAGTGGACGAGAAGACGAGCGCTGCCTTAGCTCAATTGTTGGAGTAGCGGGCGTGTTATCCGACGGTTGCAGGTTCGGTCCCTGCCGGCGGCAAGTTGTCTTTTCGTCCACTTTACTTTCTTCACATTTAGATCATAATTACTACAATACAGTTTTTGTACGATCGGCATCCCCCATACCTTTCTTGGCTTCGTTATCGGTTGGTTTTCCTTAAGGTTGTATCATACAGGGAAATGAGCCCTTGAAATTTTTTTTCTTTCGTTCATTACACGTGGAAAATTAATTCAATGTCTTCAACTCTTGTCTGCCGCAGTGATACCGTCTCGGAGCCACATTTTGCACGCGACTTTCCCCGCGGAGTGGCGCGCCAACGACCTCTACCAGTTGTTCAACAGCTTCGGTGAGTTGGGAAAGGGTTGGGCGGGGTGAGAACTGAGCTGAGTCGCCAAGATGACATTTCCATTTTCTTTTTACATTTTTTGATGGTCATTGCTGACAAAGGGGACCTTTTGGAAAGCCAGTGACAGTGCTTGAATACCAGGCATCATACTTTTTGTTTCACATGTAAAAAAAATCCTTTAAGAGAGCTTGTTCCCGCCTATTTACTATAAGAAAGAATTGTTGCTATAAAGTGAAGCATACCATGTGGAGCTGGAACACAAATGCGACGAGGTGGATGCCCGACGACATGACCATTGTGTCGTCTTGTTTGTGTTTCTCTCTTGTGTTGCATGTGTCTTTTATTGCGATAGCAATTATATGGACAGTCTCGGCTGGAAAATGTCTGTCCCCGTCGCCGTCATGCACCGTATATGTATAAGTATGCATATATATATATAAAAGCCCCAAAGAAAAATAATTCAGAAAAATGCATCCGAAGCGCGGAATCAAACCAGGGACCTCTTCCTCCGCAGCGAGAGGCGCTAGCCACTACGCCACGAAACGCAGATCCTCCACGTAGGTAATGGCGAGCGTTATATACACATCCTTTACCGCTGGACGGACTCAGAGACGGCTGCGCTTATAAGCGTTTCTTCATTACCAGCGAGATGGCGTTAGGAGCGCGACAGGCGCATTTAAAAGTTGTCGGCGAGCTCGCTCTCTTCTTATTATACTTGCGCAGGTAGAACCTTGCCCTTCCGCTGTCTGCTGGCGCGGTTTTCTTGTGCTGAGGGGAACAGGGATGTTTCACGCTTTCACCGGGATGTCCGCGCTCATGTTACGGAGCCTACGAAAGTCACTCGAGCTCAAGGGACGCCGCTAAACAAACAAACAGAAGATGAGCGCGAACTATCAAGTGTCACAGCTCGACACTTGAAGCACGTTAGTTTCATTCGCTGCTTCGGCCGCCTTTGCAACAGGAGCGCTGTTCAAACTGAGAGTATCCATTGGCGAGCCTCACTTCATATAGCATTAGTTTCTTGCTATCGCATTCATTGCTTTGGCCTTGCGGCGAAACTGTGACTTTTTTAGTGGCAACGTAGTCTTGCTAAAAAAAATGTTTGTAGAAAGAGGAGAAAACATGAGGATGTGTGTGAATTTTATGAACTTGGACATGAAAGACAGCGAAGCTGTTAAAGGGACACTGAAGGCAAATATGTGGCTTTTTTTTTCTTTTTTCAAAAAGAGCCACATGCAGGAACCGAAACTGGGCTGCCGTATTTACTTGAATGTAACGCGAGTTTTTTCCAGATTTTTGCTACCTAAAGTCGACCCTCGCGTTACAATCGAATACCGATATAACAATTCTTTGTTCCTGGACGCAATGAAAAGTCACCCCTCGCATTACAATCGTGGTCGCGTTACAATCGAATAAATACGGTAAATGTCACGAGAGCGTAAAGCGCGCCTAAGTACCTTTAACTTACTGAAACAGTTAGAATCAAAATGGGGCCATTCCTGATTGTAACGTGAATTCAAAAAGACAGTTTCTAATCAAAAATGAGCCGAATGCTGCATCTGTTTCAATCAAACTGAGCCACATTGATTAAACCAGCGCTGCGTCAACAATCGTGACCGAAGCAACCAACATGGTTTTATCCAATCTGTTTCATTGGTGTGCTCATTGCTTTGCTATCGTGTTTACGTTCCACAATTAGTTTTTCTCGGGCGATTTGGCACTTACTGATGGACATGATGTTGTAGGGCAAAACTCGAATATAAAGAGTAAAAGGCCGACTTTCCTACTTCTTTTTGCCTCTTAGTGTTCCTTTTCAAGTTTAGCGCTGCAGTATCATGTCCTTCTTTCGCTCGAAGACGATATATTTGAAATAAAAGATATGTGAAATGAAGATGCTGGGTACCGATCTATTCCTTGAAGAAGAAGTTATCCGAAACGGCACGGCATAAAACGAGCTCCGAAGAAGAAGAGCTGGAGGTTTTTTCAAGGCCTTCAATAGATGCCAAGAACAAGAAAACGCTGCCGACAATCCAGAATAGTGCGCCTTTTGCCAGGAAGGACCACTCGTTCTTCAAATCTAGTCGTCGCCATTACACGCATGCGACGGAGGACGGCACCGACAGCAGCACAAGGATGATGTTAATTTTATCACAGAATATTGCTATGTCGTACATTCGAATCGTTTTAGACTTCTTTTATGAGCTAATTCAAGCCCAAATGAAATGTTCCAATCTGTAAGAGCCAAATACAAACTTTACTCCTGAATACCGACGACAGTGGGCTATATAGATTTTAGCCACAAGACACATTTGACTTATTTAGCGGACAGGAACACACTGGCAAAAAAATTGTTGGAGCAGGCCCGACCATATTGGCAGGAGCAAAAAGTGCGTTTTTCTCAGTTTCAGGTAAAGTACATTTGGCTCTTTTAGCAAAAAAACGCCACATATTAAGTCAACGTTGATAGTTGAAATAGCGGTCCAGAAACCTCGTAGTGCTATTTATGTGCCAAGGAAGTGCTTATTTGGAAATAAAATCACGTTTTAGTGGTCTGCATCGCGTTAGCGCACTTTAAATCACCCGCCTGAAAGGAGTCTTTCTCACGTCACTGTTGCTGTGCCCAACGCTGCCCGCCTTTACTGCGCATCGGCGTGCACTGGCGGCGTGCACCATTCGGGCATCTGGCAACATCACGTGCGTGCAGCATTTTGTTGAACTTTCTGTCAGAGCGACTTTCACAAGCGCGCAAAGCACATGTGGCAGTATGTGATACCGAAACTACCACTGAGGTGCGACCGCGTGAGCGAAGCAGGGCGCCGGGCGAAACGCAGTTTGGCGAAAATGGAACGTTTGAACCATGCGTGCCGTTCCCCATGGCAACGCCAAAAAGGTTCTTTTTTCCATGAATCAAACAGAAACGAACAAGCAGCATTTTATTACGTCTTTTGATGCACGGAAGGTTCTTTCTTTATTGCAGCTAGTTTGATTACGAGTGATTAATTGTAGGCAGACTCTCATACGTCATCGGGATCAATTCCAAGATGTCCCACTCGTGGCGCTCATCGTGTGATACATTTAGCTTAATTTCTCAGTAAGTAGGGCACTGCTGTTGATAATATTGCCATTTTAGACGTCGTACATTGAGCTTTCACTCTGACATGAATTATTTGCCTTTAGTGTCCCTTTAACAAAGGAGTTCAACATAATCAAACAGCACACTGGGTATTCTTTTGGGAGCTTCACAATGTTCAGAAATAGTTCTATTTCATCATCGTTATTGTATTAACCCCTCCTGCCCCCTCCCCCCCATCGTTCGCCTATGTGGCGAAGTTTTTTTTGTTTTCGTTCAGTTCTGCCCCATTGCCGTTGATTTTTAACGAGTTCTCTGTCCCTTACGGGCTGTGGCAATAAATATTCCTGAACCTGCAGTGTGTTTTAACATTAATTGAATTCAACTTCTAAAAATATTCTGCGGTTCTCAGCAGCTCTCTGTTTTTTTATTTTGCATATGCGTTTCAGATAAAAGTAAGTATGCGTCTGAATCAGCATGTGTCAGCATTATCTCTGTGCTCTATGTTCTTCGAGGCCATAAAAAGGATGGTCCTTATCAGCGTTCCCTAGCATTCTTTATGGGAAAGGAGCAAGTGCCAAGTTTCCACGAAAGGACACATAGTCAAGCAAGTCAAATGATGATGATCGTTGTGTGACAAAAAGACTCTCTTCATACACCTTGCTTTTTTAAAATGTCCGTGTACCACTCGCTGCAACCACCATGATGGTCGATATTTCATGGTTGCCATCGACATGATTGTCGATGAGGCTCATGCATTTGTGAATGCACGTGGCCAACGAACGCCGAGTCAAAACTAAACTATTGTTTACCATAACCGCTGTGGACGAAACTGCGGCTGCTATTGACGCGATCACAGATGGTGATTACTCAGTTCGGAAGGCAGATGGTCGAAAGGGTGTCGTGCAGGGTGTTAAACACAGGTATAATGGCAGCCAAGGAAACAGTAAGGCTGAACCACCGTGGAAAAAAAACAACGCTGCTTAAAAACACTGACAAGAAAGAACGCACGAGGATGGGCGCTGTCCTCTTTTGTCCGTGTGATGAAGAAGCAGCGTTCTTTTTTTTTCATGATGGATTTATACCAACAAGCTTGCATCCAAACCCCCTTTTAACCCCTTGGCCATTTTGTTTTTTGAGAGTTTATCTGGCTAAAAGCTTATTTTTTTTAATTTGGTATTGAATATTTTGCTTATAAAAAGCATGTTTTGATTGACGAAAAAACAAATTGCTGCGTGTGTTAAGTAAAATGAGCATAATGAAGTAAGCATAACGATGGTGTCCTCTGAGCAGTCCTCCTCGTCTGATGAACGGCTCATACCGATGTCATCATCACTATCGCTCTCGCTTCCAGAGTCAAAGTAAACTTCGGTATCTGAATAATTTCTGCCTGAAGAGCTGGACGATGATGAAAAACTTCTTTTCCGGGACGATGCATGAGCAATGCACATGTCGCCTTCGTTGGATTCCATTTTCTAAACGCTAGTCCCCAGGAAATGTGAAATGGCAGTTAAAAAAAAATAAAAGAAATTGTCGAGCAGGTGCTGCCACCTTTGAAGCGATGCACGAACTAGCTTGGGAAGGAGTGAGTCTCGTTCAGAACGCTCATGGGGAGATATCACAAACAGATGAGCCACACTCGTCCAAAACGGTTAAGGGGTTAATGAGAATGACATGGAGGTGAAGGGGGACAGTGAACAGGGTTAACATGCACCCTTTCCCCTGGTCTTCTTTTTGTTTCATCTCGGCCCTTTTGGTTCTGGTGTTTTGTTGAGGAGATTAGCCAGCGTGCTATTTCGGGGTCACGGGGAGGGGCGATACCTCTGCCGCCATCGCCTGTCTATGCACGTGGTTTCCTCGATCGCCCCATGTCAACTGTGAACATAACCCCAACGTCAATTCACGGTGAAGACTGAACTATAGTCGGATACAACTTAAGGGGGGACGCGGCTTTCGTATCGCGCAAAATGGCAAAAAAATCGATTTTTTGAAAATCACATTTTCAGTTTCTGTAGCCCTTTTTCTATCTGATTCCAAAATATCTTCACTGAAAACCACCTAGAAGTGCTTTAAAAAATTTGTTGCACGTGCTGAGTTGGCGAAAATTATTGTGGAGATCGCAAAAAAACGGTGGTTTTCAAAAAAGTCTTGCTCCGCAACGGCACAACCGGGCGCCGCCATTTTGAGCTCGCCGTAAAGAGCATTTCTTCGTTTTCAAATTCCCCGCCTCAGCTGGCTCCTCCCTTTGAAAACAAGCGCACAAAAAGCAAATCTCTGAAGGTCGTTTCGAGGCCTCCAATTGGCCGCGTCCGCCATGTTGCTCCAGCACGCCTCGTCATTGGTCCGATGCTCGCTCCGAGAGGACAGCCGTCTGCTGCTTACGCGTCGCGATGTTACCTGATGTTACGACTGTCGAAAATCGCGCTACTTAGTGACGCGTTCACTCGTCCTGTGTGCACGGGTCGACGATAATTTAGAATATGATTACCCTGTAGTTTGACAGCTGCAAGCGGAAGCGCAGTCATCAGTGTACGATAGACGATAGCGTGCCGCGCTCGTCGCGAACATCGCAGATGCGCGTCTCGGGTAGAAGTTCAGCTTGTCAGCACTTCGTACTCCGAGACGAATAACTTCGCGCTACTACTCTTTGTACTCGCGATCGAACATGACTTGCTTTGAAACATCGGGCACCGCGGCCACGCACACCGCGACCGAGCTTACTGCTCGGAGTCGTGGCTAGGCCTAACTCCGCTCACGGCGCTGGTTTACGAGACGAATCCGAACTTTGCGGGCAAGGACATCGCGCTAGCGGACAAGCCGCACTGTGCTTCGTCACAAGCAGCAAATCGCATCGTCCGCTGGCTCCTCGAAAGTGCGGATGGACATTTTACGAATCGGCAGCGGACCTCCCGGCCAAGCTCGTCGCGCATTGACCGCTCGGAACAGCGGCTAGCGATTTCGCGCGTCGGCGCCGCAAAATGCGAGACCAAGCACGTTATGTGCGCCGATGTTTCGTCGCCGCGGCTAGGAGCATTGTGCATTGTCACCGAATGCCGCCAGCCAGCATATCGTGCGCCGACTTCCCGGACCCCGCGGCCGAGTACATCGGCTTGAAAGAAAGCGCTGGTGACGCAATTTAGGCACGTTTGGATTCGTGCTTGGTATCCCCGCTAGCTCTGATGAATCTTCGAAAATAACGAATGCCTCGCAAATTACCGTTTCCGCGACCGAGTGGATGAAGGAAGGCATCACAGGCGGGGTTTGCAAATGAGCGTGGCGTGTGTGAAGCAGGGAGTTGAATTTATATCTGACCAACTCGCGTTATTGAATAAACTGCTCAGATATTTGATCTCAGAAATGTTTGCAATAACTGTGCCAATTTTCATCAAAACCTACGAAGGAAAATGCCACGTCCCCCACCTTAATTTTATACAGAAGGTCACTGGAAAGAATGACCTCCGGTACGCATGCATTGTTTGTGATGAAGACAGTGATACTTCCCTCACTCTGAAGAAAGAACATACAGATTTATTCCACTGGCTAAAGAAGACTGTATAAATCATGTCAAAGAGAGGATGGGTACAGCTCTCCAACACATGTGTCAAGAAGCAAGAAGGATAGACTAGGAGGATGGGGCAGCCTGACTGAAGACCTGATTAAAAGACTGACTAGTTGTTATGGCATGGCTATCCGTGACAACATTGGCCTGACGCAGGACTTGATCAAAAGGCTCACCAGCTATTATGGCCTAGCACTGCGAAGCAACACGGACGTCGAAGATATGAAGAAAGCAGTGATGGCCACCTTTCATAATGTTTCATCGACAGATGCAGAACCTCATCAAGAGCTCTGTCCTTCCGGTGCCCGCAGCTGGTGCAGGCACCGTGCAGCAGAGGCAGAGGGGAAGCCACAACTTCCACACACGTATAACCTGCCCAACAAAGTTGTTGAAGCGTTGCGGCCAGTGTACCAACGCCTGTCTGACCCTCAACTGCAGGCTCGTTGCAGTGGCAACAAGACACAAAATGCCTCTGAAAGCCATCACTCGGTGATTTGGTCACTAATTTCTAAGCAGCAGCATGCCTCCCACTTCACTGTGGACGTAGCAGTCCATGAGGCAGTTGCGAGGTACAATGCAGGCAACTTTCAAGCTTACACCAAGATTTGTGCTGCAATGGGTGTGCACCTGGGGCCCTTACCCTCCACAGGGCTGCTAAAAAGACGCTCAGCGAGCAAGGAAGTCATCGCACATGCATGAAGTGAAAGGGCAGAGACGCAAAAGGTTGCCTCTACACAAGAACACCAAGGACTACAGTGCTGGTGCCTTCTAACAAATGTAAACAACTTCGAAAACTTTGATAGGCTTTTTCTCACAAGTGTGTTTTGGACATTGTGCATTGCTCGTGGAAAGAGTAGCACGGGAATGACTGGACCGATTTTGATTCTGTTTCTTTTTCCTGAATCCCTGAACACTGCTTGTGGGTATGACATTCTTCAATTTCTTGTTTATGGCCCAGTTATTTTTCTAGATGATGATTTGTCCATGACACTGTTTCTGACAATGTGTGTCAGCAGCCATGATGATCTCTAAAAAAAAAGAGAATTTACTAAACAATTCTGAGAGTGTCATACCCTGTAGTCTTCTTTTGAGTAAAGATCAACACCATTTGCAGCTTCCTGGCATGTTTTGTTACAGCGCTAGGCTTTCCACAAGCAGACCATATAATTGGACCATGTAGCATGATGTAACTTGAGAACTACTCAAGGTATCATGATGAAACTGCATATTTCCCTATACAAGACACTTATTAGTATGCATGCCAAATTTCATTGCTCTAGGTCAACAAACAAAAAAGTTTTTTTTCAATGCCACCTCCCCCCTTAAGAAGTCAGGAGAGGCCCTGCTCAGACGACCGAAGCGCAGCAGCCGATCGCCTCCGCGACTAAAGAAATAGTCCCACCCATGCAGGCGCCAATGTTCTCCGAAGGTGGAGCCAACGGCCGTCCCACTCATGACGTCAGTCCCGAGTGCGCACCCCATTGGTGCAGGCTTGTGTTCATCCGCCTTTGAGGAGGAAATGCCGCTGACTTCTACAGTTGTATCGGACTATAGTTGGTCCAGTCTTTACTGATTTGCTCCGAAACATTTATTTGAATTTCTTTTTGCATGCGTGAGTGCATCACTTCGACAAGAGCGCACATCTAAGGCATTTATTTCACAAGTTTTGGTTGCTTTCGGATATCCAAAAACGCAGCTTTAATTGTAATCTACCTAATTAGCTTCAAATATATGTTCCACCATTGCTTTCGTGCTTTTGTAGTGCTTATGTCATTCGTATATTTCTATTTTTCTTCCGATTATCACCCCCCCCCCCTCCAAATTTTCAGGTCAGATCACCATCCATTGGATCAACTCCACACAGGCATTTGTTGCTATGGCTAGCAGCCCTCTTGCGACTCAGGGTAAGCTTTTTTTCTTGTTTTGTTGCGTCTGCAAAATCTCTGCAATTGTCTACACGTTAAAAGTTTAAATGTGTAAGCATTTCTCTGCCAACTCAATGAGAAAGCTGTATGTCGGTCCATCACGTTAGACGATCGTCGCTATAAAGACATGAATGTATAAAACAAAAAAAAAATCAGTTTCACCTCAAGAGCGAAAATGAATGCGATAGCAACAAATTGTAATGTTATACGAAGTAAGGCTGGCAGCTAACTCCTTTGGATCTGGTCTCGCGTAACTCTATGAAACGCTGGTGTAAAAGAATACGGCTGCTCCAGGGAGAGAAGCGGATTTCGCACAGTCTCTTCGCGTTGAGAGCCCAGCACATAGAAGGGTATACGAGCCATCAGTTGATGCCTGCCGACATAGTGCGCATGCCAACGATCTTGACCGCACCCTTAGAATCAAAGTTCACAGTTGCTGCTCGAGCGACACATCCTCCCCCCCCCCCCACGTTTCATGCTCCTTCATGAAGGGGGTGGAGTAGGGGGTCGTTTCCTCTCTGCTTGAGCCACACTCAACATGCCTCGCATGCACGGTGATGTGATCACATGCGCCCCTCCGTGCGACCGAGATGGGTCGGCTCGTTTCATCTCTGCTTAAGCCGCATTCGTCGCCCCTGCTGGCATGCGTTTTCCCTCGGGTAGGACATACGATGCACAGGGGGATGTTATCGATTTGAACTTTATACGGAACATGACGCCGACGACGAAAACCTTTCGAGGGTGTCCATATAATTGCTATCGCAATGATAAATTTTCTTGCCGGTGCCAGGTTTGAACCCAGGCCCCCACACTCCGAAGGCCACTGTCTTAACCATTGGGCTGCGCAGCCATGCTTGCAGAATGAGAATGTGTCTGAACCATATGAATGCATTATACCGGTGATGCAACAAAGATCTGTAAAATGGTAACGCTAGCTGCGAAGGCTTTGTTGAAATATTTTATGATGATGAAATAAAAGCCCAACGTAGTGTACCATATAAAGCCAACATCAAGCACGTGGCAGGAAACAATCTTTTTTTTAATCTGGTTTTGGACTTCACGGGGGTTGGCTTAGATTCGAGTAAATACTGTAATACTAGTACCACCGTTTTATTTCCTTATCCGCCAAGGCATTTCGAAGGGGGCAAAATGCAAGAACACCCATGTGCTTAGATTTAGGTGCCTGTTAAAGAACCCCAGGTAGTCGAAATTAATCCAGAGTCCTCCACTACGACGTGCCTCATAATCATATCCTTTTTGGCATGTAAAACCCCATAAATTATTATTATTATTATTATTATTATTATTATTATTATTATTATTATTATTATTATTATTTCCTTGCCACAATGCCTCTGAAATTCCTGAAACTTCAGCCAAATGCCAATGTCTCCACATGCCAAGCGAACATTTTCTTCAATTCTGTCCTGCCAAAGACGGCACCTGAATGGAGCCACCTCCCGACCTCCGTCTCCAACAACCCAGGCCATTCATCTTTTCAAGCTGCTTTGTGTAACATTGTATAACGTGCATGTATTAACCACTCCTCTCTGTAGTGCCATTCGGCGTTGCGAGTATTTTAAATAAATAAATAAATAAATAAACTCTTGAAACTGCAGCTCTGAAGAAACTTGGCTCCAGCAAGACGTCGACCCAGGAGTCCTATCGCCTACAGAGCTACACCACTTACATGACAAGGCAGTCCCGTCAATCTGCGACTGCAGTGACGGGGAACAAGACGACTGCGCCGCGTGATTCTGACACGACTGTGGAAGACTCTGGCGTGGCTCGCAAGCGGAAGAGGTTCGTCGTTGTTTTCCTTTCCATGATTTTAGTGTGTATAACCTGATACTGTATTTACTCGAATCTAAGCCGACGGTTTTTTCGAAAAAACGATGCGCGAAAGTGAGGGGGTCGGCTTAGATTCGAGTGCCATGATACAGCTTTTTTTTTTCTAACCTTGCGAATTTCGGGGGTCAGCCCACAATCGAGGGCTGCCTAATTCGAGTAAATACGGTAATTGTTTCCTTTTAACGGAAGCTTTTATACACTCACAGATTTCGGTGCCATACGCGAAAAGCCCGACGCCAGCGGGTGTGCAGAAATGCAGAGTTCAAAGGTGCGCCGTCACATGCCTATTTGTGTTGTGTACTTGTCGGAGATAAGCCATCTCTAATATGCTAGTCTGATCTTTTATTAGGGTGACTTGTCATTTCACGTCGCCACATTTCATTGTTGCCTGGATATGAACGCATGACCGTTATTATTGTCTATGGTAACTGAAGTGTTGCGCCGCTATGCATGTGTATGAAGGTCCATTTCTCGACATGGAGGAATGAAACGGTTAGGAGGCATCATTGCACAGTGCGATAGAAAAAAAAACTAGTACAGTAGAACCCCGCTGTTACGTTCCTCACTGCTGCGTTTTCCCGGCTGTTACGTCGTTTTCCGCCGGTCCCGGCATAGCTCCCATAGGATACAATGTATTGGAAACCCCGCTGTTACGTCGTAACTGTCGGACCGTTCCCGTATGATACGTCGCGAAGTGCGCTCGGAGCCGACCGAGTGACTACCAAAGAGAGCCGCCATGGTGCATTTTCACGCAGCTTGGCCTCGTTTAACCGTAATATTAGCCGCATGAGAGGCGCAAGCAACAGAATCTTTCAATTGATGCAAACAAAAGCATGGCCTTCGAGATTCAAATTGCAAAGATGGCGTCTATGACGTAACTGCTCGCGAAAGCAAGGCCTTCGAGATTGGCATTTACTATTGACAAAAGCATAGCCTTTGAGATTTGTATTGCACAAACATGGCGTTTATGACGTAATTACTTGCGAAAGCAAGGCCTTCGAGATAGGCATTCACTTCTGCCATCACGTTGGCGTAGACTCATCATCATCGTTATTTGCCGGAGAGCGGGAGGAGTTCGAGCTGGTTGGAACTAGAGTTACTGTATATGCTACCTTTTACCTAAAGGTAGCATATACAGTGACTCTAGTTGGAGCTGGTTGGAGCTCGCATGGCCGTGCGTGCGGTTCGCGGTCGGACTCGCCGCGCCGGTCGTGATTGCGTGTGCTTAGTTCTTTCATGCCTACAGCTGTTGGTGTTAAAAAAATCACATACGTTGATTACATTTCTGTGGATGAGGCCGTCCTAAGCTCCGCGTTTCTATCCATCGACTAGATCGCGGCTGAGCGCGCCAATTTTCGTGCTGCTCGTAAGAATTTAAATAAAATTCTGTACCACTAAATATTTTGCCGTTTTTCCTGTTTTTCGGCTCTTACGTTTCCCGTCTCTTACGTTTATTTCCTACGGTCCCTTCAAAAACGTATCAGCGGGGTTCTACTGTATGTCAGACACATACATGCCAAACTTTGCTTGCCCCCGTTTTCCTGGCTCCTGATTTTTTTTAGCACGAAAGTGTTTTATGCCGGGTTCCACCAAGACTTCAGTGACGTATTTCCGTCGCGGAAATGACGTCGAAAAACTGCACACTATCAGATGGCAAAGAAAAAACTTGAGGAAAAATATGTTCTATCAACGGGAGTCGAACCAACAACCTCTCGGTCTGCGACAACAGACGCCGGGCACACTATCCACCGCGCCACCATCACACATTCAAGATACTTTAGAAACGTGCTTTTTATGTCTCACACTTGCCTCTCACAGTACTTTTGGTTGGTGGAGTGGTGTCGCCGTCTGAGAGCGGGAAAGTGAAGTAACACATCATGACCACAGCCTTCACGATTAGCTCCTGCAACGCGTCGTTGCTGCGCGCCCATCCCATTCGCCATGTTTCCAATAGAAGTGCAGTTTTGTCAATGCCTTAACACACCGACTGGTGGCAACCTTAGCCCAAGCCTCTACCTCGCTCATAGCATCCATACATATTTAAAATATAGCTCTGCGACGCTTGCTTGCCTCACCTTATCGTAACACCGCATTTCCTGCTTACAGTTGCCCCGAGAGAAGTAGCGGCCGGGCTAGAAGGGAGACACGACACGCGGTGCGTTTCCCTATAGCCCAGCCGTGGTGTGATTTTTTTTCGTTGACTCTTTAACATGCAGCGGGATGGCGACCTTAGCCCAAGTTCTGCGCCTAATCAGCGAAGCTCTTCTTGCTGTCACACTGCTGTCTCTGATTACGCTCTCACTCTTAACTACTACAGCTACCACGAAGGTTTAATCATTTATCATAGATGTTAGTCGTCAGGATGGAGGTGTACCACCAAACGTCAACAGGGGTGCATCCACGTTAAACACTGCTGTAGATGCCAAACACCAATAGACATTGTGCAAGCTCTGTTATGTCAATGTACAATAAACAATCAACTATACACCTGTAAGGACACGTTTTACTTTAATGTTATACCGATTCCTATGATGGAGGGATCAACCATGTTTTTGTCTTCCGTTACGGTAGTAGCTCCGAACATATCTGTATGTCTATCACCGCACTACAAGGCTGACTGTGTCTCTTCTTCTCAGTAGTTGTTAAAGCGTGCTATGAAATACATTGGCATTCTAGTGGAACATGCCTGGAACCATATGTGTAATAGTTCTCGGTGATCTTTTAAATGTAGCGCGTTTTCGAGGTAAACATTTCACAAGTGGTGTTGGCTTTGGGATTTATGCTAAGCAGGCAGAACTTCGACATTCTCATCTATGATGTTGCTATTATCCATGTGATCTAATTAATCAACAGGTTATTTAGCATGTTTTTGTTGATTACCTCTAATGTCGAACATTTCCTTGTCATTATTGTTAGTCTAGTCATGTAGCCTGTCTGCAAGAATGGCAGCGATTTAGATGTGACAGTTTCATTTTAAATTTTTTATCTTTCGTTTTTATCTTTCATTTTCAAAATATTTTTCTGCAGTGTCCCTTAGTTTGTTAATGTTTTTCATAGTTTAAGCAAACTTGTTGACAGAAAGAAATAGTAAGTGAAACTGAAAATCTTCGTTGCTACTTCTCTCATTAACTTGTTTCTGTTTCCAACGCATCTGCACAAATCCAGCGTTTTCTGTTGACCCACAGATCTGCCTCATTGACCTCGTTGACGTCCAGCAGCCCTCCTCGGATGTCAAAAGAGGAAAGCGGTGAGTACATTTTTGCAGCATTGCATCACTTGAAACGCAAGGCAGACGTAAAGCAAATGCAAAGCAAGAGAAAGTGATTTTCACAAATGTCTTTGCGGACGTTGATGGGGTTAGATGTTGGGCACAGCCGCGGCTTCCCAGGCAGCACGCCGGCATTGGACCAATCTCGGAACAATGTTGGTAAACATTGGCAGAAATATTGGTCCTGCGTTGGCTTTTGGGGGTTTGCTACACCTAAATGTGCATTGGTCCAATATTGGATGCCAATGATTTTCCAATAATGGCAAGGATGGCTGTAGCCAACATTGTCCGTCCAACATATCGCCAATAATGGCAAGGATGGCTGTAGCCAACATTGCTCGTCGTACGTATCGCCAACATTGTATAAATATTGGCAGCTCCAATATTTTTTGCCAGCCTTTATCGTTGGCTGCACCATCGTTCTTTCATTTCCAGCGTTTAACGCTGGAAATGAAACATTTTCCACTGAATGTGTAGTTTAACGTGAGGTAGATTTTTGTGCACGTAAATAAATGCATGTTGCCCACGCTTTTGCTTTTAGGCAAGCAGCAGGGGTAATCAGCGTAGAAAAGGTGAGAGTACACACAAGTTTATTCTATACATATGGCAAAGATACTGCAAGTTTTGAAAATAATTTCGCATTTCGCGCTTTGTTCTGCTGACCGCTTGCTGGCAGATAACAGCTGCACAGAACCTACACTAATTACCTTCAATAAGTCCTTATATTAGAAATCGGGGAAACGGGACCACTCACAAACACACACAGCCTCCCTAGGTGTTAGCGCTTATTGATTTGTCAGTTCACCGAAGGTTCAAAAGGAAGTCAGTGAAAAGTGAAGCGTGATACAAAATGAAATAAATGAACATGTACACGTGAACAGACATTCGATACAGCCGAGATCCATAACCACCTTGAACTACCAGAAAGTTCATCGCCTATTTATTAATTAAAAGGTGACTGCGGCAAGAGCTTGAAAGTCTGCGACAACTTCACAACTAATAAAAATTTGTGTGTTACAAATCCATCATTTCTTTGCGCGAATCCAACGGCGAAGGGCAAATGAAAAAAGAGTGTTAAGCTGACGCACTACAACGCGAGAAAAGAACAAAATAGCACACGCAAATGCTGACAACATCGCTGAGGGCGAGAACTTAACCAACCTACTTCGAAGCGCACAATAAAGCCCCCCACATCGGTATTCACAAACTAGCAAATTTTAAAAAACTTACGCGGTAATGTAGACAATAATAAACGCAGCACACATTTCACTTACGAACAACACGGAAAGTAACATGCGACGAAGGAGAAAAACGACTTACTTAACGCGATACGAACACAAAAATCCGGCGGAAAGTTTGCGAGTTGTCAGAACACATCGGCGCTCATCTGCGGATCGCTCTTCAAAAGTCAAAACAGTCAGGTCCGATGAAGAACAGGGCAGTTGCCTTCTCACTGTGGCATCGCCGTCGAATCCCGGTATCCGTAGAATCGTGGCATCCTGTCTCGGTATCCGACTCCGTTTTTTCCCGATGACTCTCGACTGAATACTAAGGGGTGCGCGCCCGCCGAAGCTGGGAGCCCGAACGAGGGAAAGTAACCGCCACTGACTGACGAAGAATAGCCGCCGGCCAGAAGGGGCCGAAACGCGTACGCATCTTCCGAGCTGCCGTTGTCTCCCGCCATCAACCTCAACCCCCCCCCCCCTCGTTGTCACAGGCATTGAAGCGAACCGTCGTGGGCGGAGCAGCCGTCAAGTGACAAGTGTTTTATGACCAGCGACCACCGCGCTGCCCCACTGCCGCGAGGAGAGGACGAATTCCGGAGCAAAACATGGCGCCGCGCTGCTTCTCCGGCCTCCCGATCACCGAGAACATTTATTCAAAGTGAACACGTCTGGTTGTGTGAAGCGTTGAAAGTGCAAACATAACTCATCGATCATTTAAAGATTCCGCGGGCGATACCGTAGTCTTGGACAGCACGTCGCTGTAGCGCGCACACAAAGAAGTTATAATCCTGTAATTCAACCAGTCGTGTAGCAAACACGAAAATACACAGCGTGGTTGAAGTCACATGAAATGTTTTGATTGTTTGCCGCTAATAAAGCCGTGAGAATAATTTCGGTGCGTGTGCGGTGCGCAGAAGGCGCACCAGCGCAGAGGCCCATTGTGAAGCAGATGACTTCTATTCTACTCCATTAACTCGTCAACGCTATGTACAGCTTCAATCAATGTAAAAGTAGGGTTTTTGGTTGTTTTTATACAGTTGCGATGTATACGCTGGCTGTATCACACAATTAACGTTAACTTTCAACAAGCATTGCAAAGTGAGATTTTGTTTTGTGTTTCCTTTCTCATAGATGTATTTCCAACAGCGCGCAAAACTCAGTTGAGAACTTGGTACTTATTTTACATTGCTCAACATCTGTAAAACGAATTTTGTCCAACTATTTTGCATATATTTTGTGCCACACTAAATGCCAACCTAAAAATCGAGACCCTGTGTGCGCCATTGTTCCCTTTCTTATAGATTGGAATTTGCAGTTTTGTTTGTTGGCTGACAACGATGGACTGTTTTTGCCATCTTTATACAGTAAAAGCTCGTTAATTCCACACTTATTAATTCGGAAAGTCGGATAATTAGGACGCGTTCTCTGGTCCCTGCAAGCATGTTTATTGTTTAACGGCATCACACTCTCGTTAATTCGGCCATACCTGTCCGCAACCCGGTTAATTCGGACGAACCTCTTAGTAGGGTGGGGGACGCTGCGACGAACCTTTGCCCCCCTCCCTAATGGGGAACCCTGCGCACGCCTATGGTGATAAGTAACCAGAAATCTTCTTTGAGGTGCGCTGGATGCCGGACAAAGTGATTTTCATAATAGCGTGCATGCAGGTGGTGGCTCGATTCGGGCTAACCTTCCCTCAGTGATGGTAAAATGGGAAAAAACATTCTTGCCGATTAATCATGCATATGCTTCCCAGTGTTTAAGACATTGGAGCGACAACGTGTAAGTCTGGACAATATTGTCCGGCGCGTAGCATTGGCCGTCCAATATTGTTTAAGCAGTCAGATTGACTGGACAATATATCCAATCTACTGACATTACTTAACCAATATTGTTTTACCAACGGATAAGCTGGCCCAATATTGCCATCCATACGGCCTGGTTCTGCCAATATCGTATTTACATCGGGAACCATGGGCCGTTGTTGCCAACCTCAAAGAATAGCACGGCCAATATTGTATGTTGGCTGGCAAAGATGGACCATTATTGGCATCCTTGTAGGCTGGCTTGCCAACATTGGTTTATAGTGGTTTGTATGGACCATCATTGGGCCATCATTTGCCAACGTATAAACAATATTGGACCAATGTGCTGTGCTGCCTGGGTTGTGTGGTGAGGCAACTTCGCAGACATGCGCACTGTCAATCCTGGATGTATATTACGAACGCACATGCACTCAAACATCATTACAGTCTGCTCTCGTTACAACGGACCATCATAATCCGGCAAAATGAGTCCGTTTTATCCGAAGTCCGTAATATCCAAACTTCGCGGGGGGGGGGGGGGGGGGATTGCGTTACCGTGTGACGATCGCTCCGATTTCGCTCAGCAGCAGCCTAGTTCTGCTGGTGAACGCTGAGTGCATTCGCCAGCATGTTTACAAAAGACTTAATCACTAGCAACGGTTATTAACAAAATTGCAGCGCAGTGCCGTTACAGTAGATGCAGGGACGCCATGTGGCTCCTGCTCAGCAACGAAGCTTAGCCCGATAATAAAACGTTTCTAGTAGGCTTTTTCATACGCTCCTTTTGATCGGCTTCGAATAAATTCTTATTTGTGAGGACGGGAAGGCATATCTGCTGAAGTGGGGACGCCTATTGCCGGGAGCGCAGCCCCCCCCCCTTCCCCCTCCGTTTCAAGGATCGCCGGACGGCCCCAAGTTCATCTGAGAGTTTTGAACTGAGCAGCACCAAGGAACCTCTCGCATTAAAATTCTAATTTGACAGCAGAACTCACCTGCTCGGAGCACCGGAACGTCTTGCTTTCAAAACATAGGTCGCGATGTCTAACAACGTTACTGCAATGAGTGACGAACATCTAATACAAAACACAAACTTTTTATTTACAGTTACTTTGAAAAGAAATTAGTGATCAGCGATTGGCGAGCACCCTTAACGATGCTGTTATCACTTTGCGCCGCATTTCACTCAGCTGCAACACTTCAACACTGCGATGTCCTCCTGCTTCTCACCGTGAGCGACCGCGTTTACTATCTTGAGCTTGTCGGCCATCGATATTTGCTTCCGCTTTCTGGAGGCCATTACCTCAAAATTTGCGAACAGACAGAACAGTCAAGCACGGGAACACAACGACAAAATAGCGTCAACTAGCTACGTCCGTGCATAACCAAAGTCGCCAACGTGCTCTCAGACTGGCTTGGCTGGAGGCTTGGCTTGGCCGAAAGCCACCAATGTTGCCAGCTGCCATTTAAAATTACCGTGGCTTTAGCTCGCAGAGAGCGGCGTGGTGAAGTCTGTTATCAGCCCGCGTCAACATGGCAAAAGTCCGCTTTATGCGCCCAATTGCGACAAAAAGTGTCGATAATTTCGTCCACTGTAGCCGATAGTCCGTTGTATCGCGGTCCGTTAAAACCGAACTTCGCTCCATTAATTTAATACACAGACCAAACTTAGGCTGAATAATGGTCCGTTGTATCCGAAAGTCCGTTGAATGCGGGTCCGTTATAACGAGCGTAGACTGTATAATGAAGTATGAAAGAAGGGGAATTGTCCGAGGGCCTCGTTTTTTGTATTATACCCAAGTAATTACACTGACAGACAATTAAGCCAAGGAAGGCAAAGGGGACATTATTTGTGGTCTCTTAACCGTAAATGATTCTTTTTAATTGAAAGGAATTAAAGTGAATGAAAAATCGCCCTTTTCGTCGATGGGATCCGACGCTCTACCATTTGAACTACAGCGGAGAGTGCTCCCCCGTCCATTTTCTTTTTGTAGGGTATTTATGTGTGCTTAATACCTGGGGGTATTAAGCACACACTTGGGTCAATCTTATGTCATCACCAGCAGTGTTTATCCGCACATTATCAGCAGTTTCTCCCCACTGCATTGTTTTGCATTCGCTGACATCTGTCACTGACAGCTGTCAACGGAAAAGAAGCGTAACTCTGGCTCCTTGAAAGCATAATTTAAAAAAAAAAAAAGTTTTTTTGTCTCATATTAGTAAGTGACCCTTCTACAATACCGAATGTACCGCTCTCGCCACGGGAATACGCTTCGTAAGCGAGGATACACGCTAAAGGAAAATACGCTGGCAACGCCACCTTGTAGTTCCTGCAGGAACTTTCTGTGACGTCGCAAATCTTGACGGCATCTGGAAGGGCCTGCACAATAATTCCTTCTCAGTAAAGATTACTTGCTTTGCGTGCTAATAGAACCTGAGACTTTACACAGCTAGTTTCAGGAAACTTTATTGAGCTAATCTGGCCAATACACGAAAAAGAAAGACTTGGAAGTCAAGTGAGTGGTGTTTTGGGCTAGCTGAAGCAATTCGGTCATGACGGTACTAAGCGCATTCGCAACACGGGAAACAAAGAGAGAAGAAGCGCCACGTCTTTCAAATCCGCAACATCGCACTGACGTTCAGACACTAAAGTCTCATCACAAAAGTCAAAAGCAGGACTATCATTTTATCCTCCGCTAACGAATCATTGATGGGAAAATTAACATTGATGAAGTTTTCAAGGGATAACTTATCAGCAATAACTGACCTAGTGTAGGACTTTATAAAACTCTCTCTTTAAATAAAATTCTTCGTAAGTATGTCTCGTGAAAAACCCTCCGCAGCTGCACCATAATGTCACGAAGTGGGGACATCATGCGCAAGTGGCGACCAGTTTTTTTTTTAGCAGAGCTGTTTTACCTTATGGTAAGTATGGAAATATCGTGTCATCATGGTCGGGACGTTAGCTTTTTTTTAGTCCGCCAGGACTTTATCAGACACTTTGTTTATTTCATCACGTTACCATACGCAATTGCGTATGGTAAGTTTTCAAAAATCGACGTGCCGACCATGACGGTACAGTATTTCTGTACTTATCATACGGTAAACCGCCCCTGAGTACAGCATTTCTGTACTTACCGTACGGTAAACCGGTGCTGCTAAAAGGCTCTTAATCTCTTTCATCACACTTAACGTATTTCGCATTCGCTCCTTCCCCCAGGCAAACTGAAGAAGGTAAGCAGGTGGCGCTGTATGCTGTCTTGTCAATGCCGTGAAAGCGTTTAAAAAAATGCATTGTCCTGTTTCAGGTGAGTCAAAGCCGAAGCTGGTGAAAAAGACGACGACGACGGCCGTGCAGATTGCAGTCACCGAAAAATTCTTCGAAGAAAACGACGACTGGAGCTAGGGACAAGTGCGAGAGCATTCATCCTCCGCCCGTCACCTTTCATTCATCCGCATGCGCTCGTCAGCATTATATAAAACCCATTCTCTCAGACATCCAGTGTTGCATTGACGTTATCTTGTTGTACGGTGATCTTTCAACTCTCGGGGGGGTTGTCGGGCTTTCAGGAGAGGAGTACACTCAAACCTCGATATAATGAACACGGATATAACGAATTATTGGCTATAACGAAGGAAATGAAGAATAGTTTTATCATATATACAGGGTTAAAAATATACGTTTATAACGAATTTTCGGATATAACGAACTTATTTTCATGTCAGATGCGACTTTGTTATACAGAGGTTTGAGTGTAGTGGTATAATTGCATACCAGTCAACACTCCTGTTTTGCCCGGTAGACTCCCGATTTCTGACCAGTCCTACTTGTACAGTCATTACCATGCAGTGAAATCTTGATATATATAACAAATTATCGGTTATAACAGAGTACATGAAGAATAGATGTGTGATAACCACAGTCCAAACACAGACGTACAGGAAATGTAAAAAAACGTCACACAGCGTGAATGTTTCTACTTGCGCATCACCGACTTTGAATCAATTTCTTCTCAGTGCTCGTTTACGTTATTTGAGGTTCTCATAGCTACTGTGTGACATTAAATTATTTACGAGGCATTGGCAACAGTACAGTACGAAACTTCCAAGTGTGGACCAACATTGCGCAGCTTGCAATTCTAATGCAATGGAAATGCAGTCCAAACCTTAATTTCAGGTAGGAGCGTACATTAACCCATCTCCACACTTCTGTCTCTGTTGAATATTTTCTTGCTGCTTACATAAACATATTTGAATGGCTTCAAATTTCTGTGATGGGGCCGATGAGCGGTAAGGAAGTAAAAGAAAAAAAAAACAATTCTTCAGAAGCAGAACAGTGTTCTTAACAATAATTTGCTAGTATGAAAGCACTCATTTTTTGTATATTCAGTGCACCGGTTTACATATATGCACAGACATGAAGGAAGTTCTTTTAAAGCGGTGCCTGTGTAGTGCGGTTACTGCGTTCCTTGTGCACATTTTCTGTCTGTTCCTATTCAAGAAAAAAAATTATTGCATTTTGATAGGAAGCACTCGTAACACAACAGTGAAACGAGTCTCCATAGAAGTATTGGAAGCCGTGTTGGTTGTGTAGAAACGCATTTAGCCCACTGCATTGTCATTGGGCCGGCATGGCAGCTTTCACCGTGGATGCATGCATGTCGACACCCACTGTCACATCTTCATCGGGCATTTTGGTCCGACTCCATGGTGTCTTCGCCAGGCATGTTGCGATGCAGTGAGCTTCACAAATGCAAGAGGCACAGTTGTGCTTAATAATAATAGTGATGTAGGCAAGTTGCTTTACGTTCATGGTGATGGTGAGCTGTGCTTCACGCTGCTCATCCTCACCATAAGCAGTTGTGGGTGTATAGTGTCTCGCTGGTGCAGCAGAGCTGTGTCAGTGCCAGACTGCGTCAAGACGCTCCCACAGTGCTAGGCACAGTACTTCGCTGCACTGCTCCTGGATGGGGGGCGACATACCTGTCAGGTGTGGGAAGCATATTGTCACGTGGTCGTGACGTCGACGAAGACAGCAGTCAGCACGTCCGAGATGAAACTGTTTATTTGGCCGAACTTGTGGCCGGGAAACTGAAGGTCAAACTACAGCAATACACTGATAGCGGCGAACGGAGTGTCGACCGTCGATCAACTGACAAGCGGTGAAGCGCGTCGGCATTTATGCATGTGCCGTAGAATATTCCAGCGTTATCGCTGGTTGTCGCGCAATCTCTAGAACAAGCTCGAGTGTTCGCGTCTTGCGCGCAATCTTAACAAAATGATCTACAATCATCGCGAAGCTTCTCGAACAATGAGTCGTGGTTTGCGCTGAGCGTTGCTGACAGTTCTTTGTGGGCGAAAACCGAATACAGCAAAAGTAATAATAAGGAACGCACGTGGCAATATGTGGGAAGCATATGTGCACATGTGCATATGGACATGTTTGGATTTCGCTCTCTTGGAAAAGCATAGTGGCTTAGATTAGCATAAGACTACTGGTGGTTGACAGTTGCGACTCCTTTTGACAGAACAGTGCCATGCACGAAGTTTCCCCATCCACTTGCCGTTAGGGGGCCAGAAATATGAAGGGTGCTCATTCGAGTGATCCATTTAACAGTGGACCGTACTGTACGTGCCCTGAGTATATTATACAGGGTGCCCCTGCTAACGCTAGCCAGAGTTCAAAAATATGCTGACGCACTCTATGACGATGCAACCATATGCATGTTGCTCGTTATTGGATGGAGTTAATTTTGCCTAATCAAGGAATGAAACATAACACAATAAATACTGTGACACATCCCATGCAGTAGTAATACATTTATCGCCTCATCATAGAGCGTGCTGGCATATATTTAAACTCTGGCTAGAGCTAGCTGAGGCACCCTGTATGACCTATTCACGCCGTGAGACCTGGGGTGCTATTCTGGACAATATCAAATACCGCCATTTTGCCAAATTTCATACTGCTGGCATTTTAAGCCAATCAGAGAGGCCGTAGCAGCCTTCCGGGCCAATCACAGCTCACCAACTGCGGAATTTGACCAACATGGCGGAATTCGACAATGTGTAGAATACCGCCCCCGTTTGCGTCCGTGGCTGGTTGCCACTGGGGTCGCCTTCTGTGCTCAAAAGCTCTTGAGCCAGAAGTTAGATCGCCTTATCGCTTGACTCAGCCAAGTTTGTTTTTCTTTAAGACGATAGTCTTTCTTGGGGAACTTAAACGCAGAAATTTTGGTCCGTCTGTCTGTCACCCGATTCAGCCACCCGGGCCAAAGTTGAACCACTTGCTTACCGTTCACCCATCTTGAAGTGGTACGGCTGTTCATACTTGTGAACGTTGTCGATCAAAAAGTAAATATTACGCATATCTGAGGCGCAACATCACTAGGTAAGTATTAGGTGATGTGTTCCTTTAATAGAAAATACAGAGATACGTAATTCTAAAGACCCTAGTTTCTTAAGCTGCGCTGAAAATGCCTATGCGCGCCGACGAACGCCCTCTGCCATGGAGGAAGGAAACCCTCTGCACAAGCTCATGTTTCCCGACGTATTGCCAGATGGCGTCCATATCTCACGCAGCGCCTCCTCTATTGTCTTTACACGGCATTTGCAGCGGAGCACGCAGATACGCGGCCACTTTTTTTTTTCTGAATTTATGGCCCTTCCTCGTATACCTTTTTATTGACGTACCGTAACGGAAATCACGTGTCAATTGGCTCAATTACTGGTGGAGAATGTGCAGCCTTTGCTGAATAAGTGAAGATTCTACGGAAATTAATTTTCTGCCTGCGCGCGCCATGAAGGTACTTTCTCAATAGTCACTCATGAGGCTGCTAAACAAAAGCTTGAAGTAAACTCTGTATTCGGACTGCCCGAGGAATGTTCGCTCTTTTCTTTCTTGAAGATTATAGCACCCACTACGTGCCTCCGCCCCCTCACCCCGAAGGTTGCGGGATCGAATCCCTGCCGCGGCGACCGCATTTTTGGTGGAGAGAGTGTTATAGGGGTCCCTGTACTTATATTTAGGTCACGTTAAAAAATCCCAGGTGGTCGAAATTTCCGGAACCTTACACTATGGCGTCCCTCATAATCATCGTGGTTTTGGGACGGAAAAACCCAACAGTTATATTAAATCCGCCCCCCTCACGCTTGCACGCACACCACAGACTAAAAGTGAAAGTAAATGAAGCTTAAGGTTTCGCAGTGAAGACGCCTAAGCAATGTCGCTTCGGCTAGTCCGCCCTTTCCTGAAGCAGGAGGTAAATCAGTACACTTTGTTATACTAAATGTAATAGCTGTGCAACAGACAAGGACTAGCGGGGAACACGCACACACAGCATTGTGTGTGTGTGTGCTTCGATACTCCTTGTCTGTTGCGCTGCTATTGCATTTATTACGTCATACCAAGATGCCCATGTTTCCACCCTACACATTTTCCTATTGACATAGCCAAACAACTAAAAGCTTGTCAATGAAAATCGACAGACAATAAAGCCAAGGAAGTCGTATACGGGACTTTTTTAGTCTCTTTTACTGTGGAGTAGTAATTATGACACGAGAGTGAAGAAATTAATGTGGACGAAAAGACAACTTCCCGCCGGTGGGGACCCAATTTACACCCTTCGGATAATGCGTCCGACGCCCTTTTGGTAGCGCACCGGACGCGTTATCGGAATGATAGTGAAGGTGAGGAGGAAAGGTGGGGAAAGGATGCATGAGGAGATAGATGTATGGACCGAGGGGACAGCGCAGCGCGGGATGAAAGACTGATAGCGAACAGACGCGCTGAGCCGTGCGCAGAGGAGGAGGTGGCCGAGTAAAGCATAGCCTTGTATAGTACAGCAAGAGGGTGGGAAAGGGAAGTGAGGTTGAGTAGGAGGGGAACGCCATCAGCTCCGCTGTTTTCTGTCTTCGCGCTACTTTTGCGTAGCTGTCGCAATTTTTGTAGCGTTAGCTACACTGGCCTAGCCGAGCCGGTTTCGCGTGGCTCCTCAAGAGCCGTGCTGCGCATGCGCGAGGATCAGTGATGTCACACAACTGGCGCATCGGAGCCGGCACCTCCCGCGCACTCCGCCGCTGCCGCGCGCGACTCGCTGCCGCCGGTCCGCGCTTTCCACAGGAGTGACGTCGTAGCCTTGGCAGACGTACTGGCGCCGGCGCGCGCGCAGCTATTCGCCTTCGCTGTGCAGTCGCCGTCTGACACTGCGCTGGAGCCGCTTGATAGCGCCTCTGACTGGCATTTGCCAATGTCGTTTAGCGCTTGTTTGTGTACGTGTCTCTCAGTCCTCAGTCCGGGTCGCGCTGCCCTCAGCAAACGATGGTCAACTACCAACTCGCCCAACTTGCCGTTTTCAGCGCTTGTTTGTGTACGTGTCTCTCAGTCCTCAGTCCGGGTCGCGCTGCCCTCAGCAAACGATGGTCAACTACCAACTCGCCCAACTTGCCGTTTCCAGCGCTTGTTTGTGTACGTGTCTCTCAGTCCTCAGTCCGGGTCGCGCTGCCCTCAGCAAACGATGGTCAACTACCAACTCGCCCAACTTGCCGTTTTGAGTCGTTTAGCCATGGAGAAGGAAAGCGCAAATGCTGCTCAACGGCGCAGAAGAGCGGATAAGCTTAACTCATCGGATCCCGAAGTAGTTGCCTGGCAAAATAAATATACATGTGCCACATAATACGTATACCGTGTGTGTGTCATTGGAGCAGCAGTGAGCATGATAATCAAGCTAATCCTAGACAATCAGGAAAGCTAAGAACAATCATATCAACCTTTGCTAACGCTACGTTATCCTGGCATAGCTGAGCTAAGCCACTGCAACATTTTTTTTTTTTAACAGAGGAGTTGTTTATGCCGGTCGTAAAAACTTTGGTGTCCGCAGAAAACCACAGTTGGGTATGCGCCACAGGAATTGGGCAAGCCCTACTACCGAGTACAGCAGGTGCGAGCGTTAAACGAAAGCACCGCTGGGCGAAGTGGAGCACGTGGAAACACGTGAAAGAGAGAGGAAGATAGATGTAAAGAGAACGAAACAGAGAGAGATAGAAAGATCGCGATTTAAGGAAAAAGAAAAATAGAGCGAAATGAAGAGAAGAAAGACGTAAAAAGATAGAGAAAGAGGCACGAAAAAGAGATAGAAAAACAGAGCAAGACCGAAAGAGAAACAAAAAAGTCACAGTTTCGCCGCAAGGGCGAAGCAGTGAATGCGATATCAAGAAAAGCTGCCCATGATGGACGCGCTGCTACGCTGCAAAAACATCTGCCCCGGCAGCAACTACCGCGCGAGCATATAGCAGAAGGGCAAGGTTCTCCCTGCGCAAATATTAGAAGAAGCGAGTGAGCTGGCCGACTACTTTTAAAGGGGTCATGAACCACTTTTCCAAGTACTGATCTAATGACCTCAGTATCGGAGTTTACTGCCTCCCGAATCGATTGCCGCAAAAATTTCTCGAATCCGTCAAGAATGAGCGGAGTTACGGGGGTTTGGCGCACGCTCTCAGCGCTTTCTCTCTTTTCTCGTGCCGACGAGCGCACTGGAAGCTACATAGGAAGGGATGGCACGGGGGTAAGAAGTTACGTCTGCGAGCGTCATGAAACGCGATCGCTCTCCCGCTGTAATTCGCGTGCGCGAGTGACCGTGTACCGAGGAGTGCGCGGCGCCGGCAAGTGGCGGCACCCCGTGGCAAGAAGCGCATCTGATTCGAACTCCGCTCTCGATTTATGTCGGCAATCGGCCAATGAGGATGCTATGTCTTTTGCGACGCGGCGATGCAGATCGCGACGTCAGTCGGCAGACGCCCCGCCCACCGACGAGAGTGAGAACCGGCCTCTGTTTGAAAAGAGGGCGCCTGAGAAAACAGCAACTTTGCGTTCCGCTTGTAGCCTTTACGCGGCGCGCACGACTGCAATATTTGGCTGAGCAGTTCATATCCGTGTCAGCTTTCCGCAGGATGTGTTTTTTTCAACAAGCCGAAGGGGTGCTTCATGACCCCTTTAAATGCGCCCGTTGCGCTCTGCGCGCCATCGCGCTGGTAATGAAGAAACGCTTATAAGCGCCTGCTGTCTCTGAGTCCTGCCAGTGGTAAAGGGTGTGTATATAACGCTCGCCGTTAGCTACCTAAAGGATCTGCGCTTTGTGGCGTGGTGGGTGGCGCCACGCGCGGCGCGGAGAGAGGTCGCTGGTTCGATTCCGCGCTTCGGAAGCACTTTTCTGAATTATTTTTCTTTGGGACTATGATATATATATATATATATATATATATATATATATATATATATATATATATATATATATATATATATATATATACTTATACATATACAGTGCATGACGGCGGCGGCAAAAACCAGCTGAGACTGTCCATATATTTACTATCGCAATAAAAAGAAAGAAGCAGAGAGAGAGAGAGAGCGAAAGAAATAGAAATAGAGAAGTAAAAATAGCAACAGGTACAAAAAACGGAGAGAAATAAAGACAACAAAAAATGCCACCCCAGCTCCGCTCTTCCTTCAGGCTTGGCACCACTAGTACGAAGCTGCCATGGTTTCTTTAATTCATGGTGAGGCTATAGAGAGGCCTCTGTTTTGAAGAAGGGCCCCAAGCTTTCTTACCCGGTGAACGTTTGCGCTCGTCCCCGTACCCTTCCATGTGAACGCGTCCTTATTTCACGAAACCTTTTGCTGTCAAATATGTTTCCCACACTTGACCCCTCGCACGGATAATCCATGGTTAGCGGGACGCACACGATCACGGAACATCACGACAACGGCGAAAATTCGTTTGAGGGTACATACCATTGCTAGCTGTGTAACATGATGCTTATTTAAAGGGCTCTTTATCAATCCCCCATTTTTTTTACCGTAATTACAGCGAAAGTCTGTGTGACTAGGCGAAGCAGAAATTCGTCCGTCCTGTGGGTGCAAGAACTCCTTGAGGGAATGGGCTACAGAAATTGGGCAGGGCCCCACACCACTGGTCCACTAAAAATGAAGAAATCGTCCGCAGGCAAAAAAAAAAACGCATGTACCACAAAAATTGAGCAAATCCCACTACTCACCACTGGTCCACTAAAAGCGAAAGAAGCAACACAAGGGCGGCAAGCGCCAATTAGGATTTCTGTACACACTTTATCAATAAGTGAGAAAGACTTAAATGAACCGTTGGGATCAAGCCAAAGATAAACACCGGGGCCGCACGTGTCAGGTTCGCTGTTTAACCATATGTATGGAGTGCCTGGGCGCTTTTTTACTATCTTTTCTTCATTTTACGCGTACTTAAGACTGATTAATCTGCAAAAGAGGTCAGCGTACTTGATTAACGACCGGTGTATCACATATTTCCATTTATGCTTTTCTTTCTATCATAATATAGCGCGGCTCTTGGCCTATCCTCCCGTTGTGGGTTTGAGCCATTGTTCGAGGAATTATCATCGAGGTGCCTCCGGGGTGTCGGCCGGGGGGTTGCTCAAGGCATCGGTCGCCATGGACAAGGCACCGCCTCCTTCGGGCGTGGACCCCGATTACGCCGCCTTCACCGCGTCGCTGCAAAGCGCCTCGGCCCGGAGCAGCTCAACCGCGCCCCACGAATCCGGTGGCGGAAGCAGAAGCGCATCGCAGGCGAGTCGTGATGCGTGTCTGTGTAAACACACCTTTTCTTTGAACGCTTCCTGGGTGCCGCCATAATCCCATCTGGAGTGTGGTAAAAATGATTTATCTCCCCCCCCCCCTCTTCCTCCTCCCCAAAAAAGCACTGCCGAGGCAGCGACGTGTGCCTTTGTACTCCCGTGCCACAGTCCAGAAATGAGATGCTCCCCGTCTCCGTTAAAAAGGTCTTTAGCAGTTAAAGATGAATTGATGGGCATGCAGGTCTCACGGCATTCCTGGGTTGGGTATTCTCTTGTCCTTGCGTAACAACACAACAAGGAAGTCGCAGTTTCGCCGCAAGGATGAATCAATAAGTGCGATAGCAACAAATTGGAATGTCATAAGAAGAAAGACTAGCAGCTCACGCCTTAAGCAAACACGGCCGCTGCAGCGAGTGAACTGACCTTAGCGCGGTCTATGGCTTCAGCGCAAACTTTGCGGTGAAAGCACAGCGCGTAGAATCCTGTGAGCCATCTCTGCTAAACCCCCCGCACAAGATTAGCGCCTGAACACAGGCGACGGCGCCCTGTAAGTCAAAGTATGGCACCGGAGGCGCGCAGCCCTTGAGCCGGATGCCCTTTAAAGGGCCCTTCGAGCTTTTGCGCCATCTCGCGGTGGAGAGTGAACAAACTTCTGCCGCCTAAGAAGTTCGCAGGAATAACATGGAATCAGCTCGCATAGGATAGGGTCAACTGGAGATATGCCTTCGTCCTGCAGCAGACCTAAAATGGCTGAAATTGATGACGATGATGATGGCGGGGCAGAAATATGGCGGACAGCAAAGAAACTCGAAAAGAAGTTCAGGACCGCGCAGCTTGCGATGGAAGGAAAAGTTGTAGGCGTGTCATTAAGCGATAAAACGAAAGCAGCGCGGATCAGCGAACAAGCGGGCGTAGCCGATATCATTTCCTTGTTGTCATTTCAGATGTCGTCGTACCTATATATATATATATATATATATATATATATATATATATATATATATATATATATATATATATATATATATATATATATATATATATATACACACCCCTAGGCGTGCGCACAGGGGGGGGGGGCAGGGGGGGCGGCCGCCCCACCTAATGACCTAAGAGGGGGGCGCAAAATCTGCCTCATACATTGACTTAGTAGGGTGGGGGGGGTCGCTGCGATGAACCTTTGCCCCCCTTATGGGGAACCCTGCGCACGCCTATGTATATATATATATATATATATATATATATATATATATATATATATATATATATATATATATACATACATATATATGTGTGAATATGGTGTCATATCCACAGAAGAATAAAGGACACAGAGGGGTCACGTAAGGCGTGGACAGATAACCGATGGTTATTCGGCAACCCCCTTTCACCCCCCCCCCTTCCCGATAACTATGCCTATGGTGATTGTTCTACTGCGTTCGAGGAAGACAGGTGCATAGCGAGGATCTTGTTTCTGGAAGGATACGATCCCTACATATGTGTATGTTGTTCGTAGGCGTGCGCAGAGGGCCGAAGGGGGTTTTTGAAGCCCCATGTGGATACGTCTGTGCGGGACGCCGATATTTGACGACTGCTGAAATATGCTTTTGACGAGAGTTTTTTTTTCTGTCTTGTTCCTCGCAGACTGGGTTGGCAGATGCGTTGAACGCGAATCTCCTGAACCCGCTCTTCGAAACGTACCGCCAGGGCACCGAGATGGTGCAGACGAACGTCGTCGATCCCTTCAACTACGTGTACTCGCATATGACCGCCGACAACGCGGCTGGAATCGTACAGGTGAGCCATATGGGCTATGCATACGAGCCACACTTTAATTGTCACATTCATCACGCGAAGCTTGTTATTGAGTTACAAATTTCTGTGGCGGGGTTGTCATACGCGAAGAACCCGGCGCCGGCGGCCCTTGAAGGTTCGCCTGTTACGTGCGTATTTGTATGCGCCGTTTTTCAATAACATGCTCTGTCGACCGTGGGCTTGTCGGTGATCAGCAGTTTCTGATACGGCAATCTGATCTATTATCGAGGCTATCGAGGTGACTTGTAATTTCACGTTGTCATGTTTTCATTCTTTCCTGGATATGAACGCATGACCGTCGTTGTTGCCTGTAGCAACAGAAGCGTTGTTCTGCTAAAGGCCTGGATGACGGTCCGATTCCTGGCGTAGAGGAACAGTTGGGAGGGAGCATTGCGCAATGTGATAGAAGGAACTAAAGAAAGAAAGAAAGAGAAGTAGTACGTGAGACACGCACAAGCTTTGCTTGCCCCCATTTTTCCGATAGGGCAATTGTAAGGGCTCCTGAATTTTAACAGCCAAGCTGTTAAAGCGGACAGTAAAACGTCTGTTTACAAAAAAAAAACCCTGCTGCGCCGTTGCTATAGCAACCGCCACAGCGGCGCGCCACCGCGTGCTAAAAATAGCCAAGCCACCGCCGCGCTGCCGAGTTGTCGTCATAGCAACCGCCACAGTTTCTTACGCCGTGGCTCAGGGACAGCAATCTGAACATTCAGAGTGACAAGCTTTGCGCGTATTCTGGTGGATCTACCCGTCACCGTCCTTTGGCTCCCGCTTCTTCGGCCAAGCGCGCTGGATCCATGGCAATCGCCGCCGGCATTGTGATTCCCACGCTGTAGCATGACCAGTTGAGGATAAACCAGCCTCGCTGTGCCAAGCTTCGCGCAACTTAGTGCAAACTTCCCGCATTTTTTTTTTTATTTCTCCTTCGCGGTTATATAGCCTCTGCGGGTGACTGAGATGATTAAGGTGACAGTATGTGCGTCCCGATTCTCGCAGACTCATGTCGTTGACCCGGTGAAGCACATGTCGACCAAGGCGACTGAGCTGGTGCATCATCACCTGGTGAAGCCGGTGAATGAGGCGTACGAGCAAGCACCTGCCTACCTTCAGGTACGCGTCATATCCGTATACGTAAGAACAACTAACCGGACACATATGCAGACAGACAGGACAAGCGCTTCTCCTGTTTGTATGTTTCATTTGTTTATCGCTGTCGTGTCATGAGTGTTCCTCCCGCTATATCTCCAATTTCTTGCTGCATGCAGTCTAGTGGACATCAACCTTGAATTTAATTTCTTCTCAGCTCCATCAGTGTTTCTGTATGAAGTTCGAAGTTTATTGAATATTCAGGACAGATGCAAAATTATAGACATTTTAGTGCAGAAAAAGGTCCCATAGTGTAAATACTGTAGCGAGACCTTATTATAATGTCCCTTCCGTTATGGGAAATTTTCTCAGCGCGCACACAAGAGACAAGGACGTGAGCAACGTGCGCACTGAGAAAATTTCCCGTAATGAATTCATACCAACTCGCCCAGTTTTCTACACTTTTTCATTATATAATGTCCTTTATAAAGGAGAAAGCCTTAGATGCCTCATCAAACGCGAAAATTGACCGTCGGCGGCGTCAACTCTAGTGATGTAAAAAAAAAGTCATGTATATGAGGTCACCATATGACATCACCATGACTTCACAAGTCGCCAAAACTCGTCGCTTCATTATGACGTCAGTACGACGTCACATAACGTGAAGTCACATGATGACGTCATCACTCGCATCGTCGAACGTGGGCAGGTCACTGACACAGTGCAAAACCAGGTGAGGTGCAAAAAGCTTGGGATGCGTCCGATCCTGGAGGCAGTGCAAAAACCACGTTAGGTGCAGAAATCTTTCGGAGAGGAGGGGAGGGGGGAGGGTAGGATCAGTACGTCGAATGAGAAGAAAAAGGTGGCTGAGGCATAAGGGACCCCGTTGTTATTGTTGTTTGACAGAGCACCGTGGTAGACCCGATCAAGGGCGCGTACAACCTCGCAGCCGACGCATACGAAGAAAACGTGGCTAAGCCAACCGCCAAAGCAGCCGGCAGCTTCACCAACTTCCTCAAGAACTACGGCCTCTGGCAGGAAGACGACAAAGGTACGACGGGTATGGCTGATAAGTTACACGTCCTGGAACTCGGAGGTATTTAGTGAAGCCCTTGTGCTCAAACGCCATCTGATCAGCAATATTACACGCCGGAAAGATTCTTAAAGGGATATGGTAAAGGTGAAAATAATTGGACCTATTAGGGCATTGCCATTCCACAACTTGACAAACAATCTATTGCGACGATAAAGCTTTGCATCTTCTTATTTCCTTAAGGACCCTTCTAGGGGATGTAACACGAGTGCACATACTTATAATTCAACGATGGTAACCACATGTTAATTTCGCGACAAATAATGTGTTACACTTCGAATAAATAATGTCGGACAGGTAATGCGCTCAGTATACGCCCAGGTAGTACGCTCCGGGTAGGCTAGAAAGGACAAATTGTTGCAGTTGGCAACACTGGAACTCGGGCTGTTTAAAATTTCGAGAAAGCTGTTCGAAGCCTCTCGGAGTTTGTATGTACAGAATTACTGGCCCGACTATTGGAGGGACGGATAAGTCTGTATTCATGAACGCGTCCATCGCAGTTAAGGTGGTTATAGTGAGATATTATATAAACATCGTCTTTTTTAGCTCGAAGGTTGATGAATCAATTTCTTTGTATAGGTGTCTCATAAATCATTGTACTAAGGCTGCTAAGGCAGTTGCAGAAGTAGTCCTTGCTGCAAAATGTCATCTTGCGATATGTCACTTGTTGTCTTTTTCTTTGAAGGATAGTAAGACCTTAGCAATGTAACGTGGTGTACCGTCTTTTGCTTCCATGCTCCAGCCTTTCTTTACTTTGTAGGACGTATAAACCGATATAAAGTAATTTAATGCCAATCTATTGTTATTATCTATGCCAGGCCCGTAGCCAGGAATTTTTTCGGTGGGGGGGGGGGGGGCGCACTTGCTGAAAACCTTGACTATTTGAGAAAAACACCTGTTTTTATTATTTATTTTTGGTCACCTACTTCACCAAAATGGTGAAGTAGGTGAAGCGGAGGGGGGGGGGGGGGGGCTAGCCCCCCCCCCCCGCCTGTCCACGGGCCTGATCTATGCTGTTGGTAAGAAATATTGACGTTTGTTAGCATGCAGACGAATGTCGAGTGACTTTGACAAGTCTGATCGGTGTCTGCATACCTTTGAATGCCCGTATTTTGTGCCTTTGGGGTATTACACATCGTGGATTGTCGCCACATGCAGTTTTTCGTTTCCTCTCGTGACAGGTGCGCCCGCGTCACATCACCCTCATTCTCAATAATAATTTAACGTCCCTAAACCACGATATGGTTATGAGAGACGCCGTAGTGGAGGGCTCCGGAAATTTCGACCACCTGTGGTTCTTTAACGTGCACCTAAATCTAAGTACACGGGCCTGAAACATTTTCGCCTGCATCGAAAATGCAGCCGCCACGGCCGGGATTCCATCCCGCGACCTTCGGGTCAGCAGTCGAGCGCCATAACCACTAGACCACCGTGGTGGGTCACCCTCATTCTCCTGCTCACCGCAATGAACGCGAGTCACTTTCAATACTGTCTTTTTTTTTTCTTTTCTCTTGCGACTGTTTCGTGTATTTGTTTATGCTGACATGTGGGTTTGATCGCATACAGTAAAAGCTCGTAAATTCGACCCCCGCTAATTCGGAAAATCGGACAACTCGGACGTGTTCCCTGGTCTTGACGAGCATATGTATAGTTCAGTGGCATCAAATAGCTGTCGTTAATTCGGTCATATTTGGCCGCAACCCGGTTAATTCGGACCATCCTCGGAGCGCGCCAAGCACGAAGCGCCGCAAATGTGCGGCGCAAAAGAGCGAAAACGGCGTTTCTCGAACAAGAGAAACGGCCGCGGGCCTTCAGAACGGCGTTGACGCCATCCGCCATCTTACGACAATCGCGTTGTCGGCGACCAAGGCTTCAGCGGCTGCGTAAAACATGTTTCGTTTTGGATTTTACTCTGCGCACGCGACCTGCGTGGGCCCTGTCTATGATTCTGATGGACGAAATATCAGTTGCTGGCCATTTTTCCAGCGAAAAAATTATCGTCACGTGCGCGTGGTGGTGTTGGTGGTGGCCGTACGTAACAACGGATGGGTTCAGAGCACGTTTCGGCTTAAGACATGGTGATCGTTGTGGTCACATTGTTAACAAAGTCGCGGAGAACGAAAATTGCTGCTTTTACACTGCTCTTGTGCAAAATAATACTAGATTTACGTATTCATCAAGAAAATGAAAATGCATTGATGCAATAGGTATTTGTTTATTGTTTTTTTAGATAATTTCGATAATTCGGCATTCGGTTAATTCAGACATATGTTCCGGTCCCGTGACATCCGAATTAACGAGGTTTTGATGCATATACTATAGATGCGTGTGGTTCTTTCTGCGCTTTGACTTGTTAACAGGAGCTGACGTTTCTGTGTTTGCGCATATGTGTAGGTGTTTTGGTTTGTTTAACTAGACTTTTCCATGGCAAAAATTAATTCTTCAACAGTATACTGTGAGATGCGGCGTACGTTCACTAATGTTAAAGCCACGCTCATTGCTAGGTAATTATCTAAGACACTAATAAACCTGCCTATTATTTACTTTATAGGACATATTACCACTGACGAATTGTAGTCGAGGAGATTGCAAGACACAAATTGATTTTATAAGGGCGGCGCACATTTTGAAAAATGTGCCACCAAACTAGCCGTGAAAAATGAACTTTTGTCCCACTTAGCTTTTCGAACAAAGCTCTGCTTTGCGCATTGAACTACAAAAGGAAACCGGAACACCCATGTATTTCGTAGTGACGAGATTAACAGTTATTTTGCGAGTACAGCTAACCGCTCTCCATTGGCGAAGTTCATATAACGTACGCAAAGTCTTTCTCGGAGTATGGGCAAGCGGACGTGTAGGGCGCACGGACATAGATAGATAGATAGATAGATAGATAGATAGATAGATAGATAGATAGATAGATAGATAGATAGATAGATAGATAGATAGATAGATAGATAGATAGATAGATAGATACGATACATACATACATACATACATACATACATACATACATACATACATACATACATACATACATACATACATACATACATACATACATACATACATACATACATACATACATACATACATACATACATACATACATACATACATAAGGGACACACAAGAGAGAAAAACACTGCTTGCACTGCCATCTGCCGGCGCCCTCAGCGCCAACATGCGAAAGCCAACGGCGCAGCCGCGGCTGTTTTGGGAAGGATGGGCAGTCGTTGTTCGGAATGGAGAGAATGTATGCTGTAAGATGAACAAATTGTGTTTCCACGAAGCATTCGACGACAGTTTACATAAAAGATGTGTGATGCTTAACAGGGCTGTTATGAATACCTAAAAGTGTTTGCTTATAGACTTAGAAATATTTAACTTTTAGCCTCTCTCACCGGGATACAAACTTTCGATTCTTTCGAGGTTGCAGTATCTGGAGATACTGAATTCTCGATACTGCGATCGTACAGTAATAACTATGCGGACGGCTAAAAGTACTTCGTTTGATCAACCCTAACGCAATTGTAATCTTTTGGTATTTTGGGACAGCGTACGGCTCTCCCGTAGTGGAGTATTAGTACTCATAATTATCTGCCATTTTTAGTGGCACCAGCACCGAGTGAAACTCTTGTTTCTCATTTGGGGGACATTAGAGTTACTGGATATGCTACCTTTAGGTAGCAGAGTTGCGCATCTGTCTTCCAAACGCCGCTAGCAACCATGCATTGCGGAGAAGCTGACGCTCGGGCCAATTTTTGTAATTCTCGACGCCGCCACTGCAGCGAACCGAATTAACACTAGCCACTGACAGTCAATGTTTATCGCCGGTCTTCGACACGCCAGACAAGTTAATCGGCGACATGGAAGACATGTCGCCTGCACAAACGGAGTGCGACTTCACCGCACAGCTGTGGTTGCTAGCCGGACCTATGCGCAACTCGGCTACCTAAAGGTAGCATATACAGTAACTCTAGGGGACATGTGCACGTAGCGCCATCTCTCGCTGGTAGCCGCGGTGGCCGGCCGTAAATGAAAGGGGAAATAGGCGAAAGAAATTATATCTAAGGAAAAAAGGGGACCATGAGACGATGCGAAGCAGCGTTTCGGCATGTCGAGCCCGCGTTTCAGGGGGGAAGTGGAGAGGGAGGAAGTGGAAGAGGGGAAGGGAGAGGGAGAAGAGAGGGGGAAGTGAGAGAGGGAGGGAGGGGAAGTGGGGAGAGGGGGAGGGGAAGTGTGAGAGGGGGAAAGTGGGAGAGAAGGTGTGTGGAGAGGGTTCGCGCATGCGCAGTAAGGGTGGTCACGCCGCACACCACCACCACCACCGGTTTGAACTGCACCATAAGATGCTTCGCATCTAAAAGGACTCCATGCAAGTTCTATACAGCAGATACTTACCGGAACATTCTGGTAAAACTTCAGTGTCGCGCTACAAATCGCGTGGCTGTCCTGAGTATTTATTACTTTACAATGCGGCCCCATTTGTTTCTAATGGGCGGTGTTCAACTGTCTTGAGAAGCCACACGCTTTGTAGTCCGATGCTGCAATTTTACCAAAACATTCCAGTGGGTCTCTTCTGTATAGAAGCGGGAGCCCTTTTTGGTAACTAGCTTTCTTCGTCAGATATGATTTTTTTCGCCTGTTTCCCATTCAGTTACGGCAGGACGCCGTTGCTGCCGCCAAGAGATGGCGCCACGTACAGATGCCCCCAATTCATGGGAACGAGCACCTCGGGTCGAACACTTACTTACGGTTTTGCGAATATTGAGAAAAAAGTCTTGCAAAAATAAAACTTCTCAGAAATCGATAGCTCTGGTTCAAGTTAAGAGTTATGCTGGATAGATATGATATCGGAGAGTAAGGTTACCTAATATAAGAGCCAATTGTTCATCGCGATATTTAATGAAAGTTAATTTAATGAGTTTATTGAAAGCGCTCACGGTTTTTCTGTGAGCAGCTGGGATCTTGCGGCATCTGGCGGTGCAGATCTGAACCACGCGCTTCTTCCTACATGGCCTCCGAGATCCGCTTCGGCAGGGCGACGAAACACGAAGTTAAACCAATGAATACACCAGGGCACACGAACGCCGATGTGTGAGTGCCACTACCAGCAACTCAAGTCAATGATTAGGGTCGCCTACAAAGTTTTTAGGGATACCTTCGTGCCTCAGTAACGTGTATCGCAGTCGCATACATCATAATTATCATGAAAATCATCATCATCATCATCATTGGAAACGCCCCTCAGTGCATTGTACTCTAAGCGTATTTCCTAATATCTAGCTTGGCAATCGTGATAGTCGCGTGTAGATCACGTGCCGCGCCACGACAGTGTCCTTTAAGGTGAATAGAGAGTTTTAGCTGGACACGCAAATACGGTACGCAAATACGCTACCGTATGACGGTACACCTCCTCCTTTCCAGGTCGTCGACCTAAAGCCCCTCCATGCGTTTTCCACCGGAAAAAGCGGCAGCAGACGCGATGGAGGGGCTTTACGTCGACCTTTTGTCGGTGAAGGCACCCTAACCCCACAAAAGCTTTTTTCAAAAATTACTGTGGGGTTGTCACGCCTCATTGTTGCCCGTCAGACTACGCATTGTTAGCGAGACACCTGTCGTTTGGGGTACGCATTGTCACTGGAACGGGGAGCGGCAAAAGCACAACCAGCGGGAAAGGAGGAACGCTACCGTACTGCCTTACCGTATTTGCGTACCGTATTCAGTAACTTGCTAAAGGTGGCCTTCTAACGGCATTGGTCGGCTAGCATTACATAAGTTATAAACGCTCACGTATCCCTGGTGTTTGTGCATCACGCCCTGAAGACCTTGCAAATACTATTCACGCTACTTCATCGCGATACCTTTAAAGAGGTCATGAACCACTTTTCCAAGTAATGATCTAATGACCTCATTATCGGAGTTTACTGCCTCCCGAATCGATTGCCACAAAAATTTCTCGAATCCGTCAAGAATCAGCGGAGTTACGGGGGTTTGGCGCACGCTCCCAGCGCTTTCTCTGGTTTCTCGTGCCGACGAGCGCACTGGAAGCTAGACAGGGAGGGATGGCACGCGGGAAAGTAGTCACGTCAGCGCGCGTCATGAAACGCGATCGCTCTCCCGCTGTGATTCGCTTGCGCGAGTGCGGCTACCGTGTACTGAGGAGTGCGGCACCCCGCGGCAAGAAGCGCATCTGATCTGAACGCCGCTCTCGATTTACGTCGGCTATCGGCCAATAAGCATGCTATGTCTCTTGCGACGTAAACTAGCAGATCCGCGACGTCAACGTGCAGACGCCCCGCCCACCGACGAGAGTGAGAACCGACCTCTGTTTGAAAAGAGGGCGCCTGAGGAAACGGCAACTTCACGCTCCGCTTGTGGTCCTTTACGCGGCGCGCACGACTGTAATATTTGGCAGAGCAGTTCATAGCCGTGTCAGCTTTCCGCAGGATGTGTTTTTTTCAACAAGCCCAAGGGGTGCTTCATGACCCCTTTAACAAGCACCATTATTCGGGTATCTGTGGACACCATAATACCGGGTCGACCCGCGGCCGATGTAAAGTAGGCTTCCCACTGGGAAACACCTGGTGAAATTATCCATTATCTGGTATTATTGGTGGTGCCTTCGTTGTCGTCTCGGCACCTGGCTCACACCCGTCTGGTACGTGTTAAAGCAATTCGAAAAGTGCTTGCCCATTTTTTTCTTTTTTTTTTCAGATGGTCATAAAGGCGGAGACCACGAAGGCAAAGAACATAAGGGCGAACATAAAGCGGGTCATAAAGGCGAGCACGAGGGTGGCGGGCACAAGGGTGAGGACCACAAGGGCGGTGAGCACAAAGACGGCGAGCACAAAGGCGGCGAACACAAAGGCGAGGAGCACAAGGGAGGTGACCATAAGGGTGGTGAGCACAAAGGTGGCGAGCACAAGGGCGGCGAACACAAAGGCGAGGAGCACAAGGGAGGTGAGCACAAGGGTGGTGAGCGTAAAGACGGCGAGAACAAGGGCGGCGCACACAAAGGCGAGGAGCACAAAGGAGGTGACCACAAAGGCGGTGAGCACAAGGGCGGCGAACACAAAGGCGAGGAGCACAAGGGAGGTGACCACAAAGGCAGCGAGCACAAGGGCGGCGAGCACAAAGGCGAGGAGAGCAAAGGAGGCGACCACAAAGGCGGCGAGCGCAAAGGCGAGGAGCACAAAGGAGGTGACCACAAAGGCGGCGAGCACAAGAGCGGCGAAAACAAAGGCGAGGAGCACAAGGGAGGTGACCCCAAAGGCGGCGAACACAAGCGTGGCGAGCACAAAGGCGAAGGGCACAAGGGAGGTGACCACGAAGGCGTAGAGCACAAGGGTGGAGACCACAAGGGCGGAGACCACAAAGGCGGCGAGGACAAGGGCGGTGAGCACAAGGGAGGTGAGTAGAAGGGTGGCGAATCGAAGCCATCAAAAACGGGTGTCAGTCATAGATCATTGAAGCCGTAGCGCCGGTAAGGCAGGGACCACAGAAAGAGGACGGGACGTGCACACGTCCTGTCCTCTTTCTGTGGTCCCTGTCTTATGGGCGCTATGGCTTCAATGAAGGTAACGAACCAACTAGCGCAAAAGTCTGTTCTCTTGGATGTCAGTCCCAGAACCAATCAACCGCCGTATGAACCAGATTATTGCTACGTGTCTGCTTGCTTTGTCACTCAATTAAATTATTCTTAATTTACGTCGGTGGCCTCGATTATAGGCCGACTCACTATAGGATTCCGACTTAGAACCAACATTGAGTTTGAGCCTTACTGAGTGTCTGAGTCAAAGTATGTCTTCGTTAGTCAGAGTCTGAATGAAAGTGTTTTAAGCTGTACCGATCGAAGGCGAAACTAACCAAATCAATGAATCGTTCGATCAATCGATATGCGCATCGCTGCTGCTTCTAGAATAAGCGATTGGTCGATTGCTTTTGGTACTTGATAGCTTACAATTGATAACTTGGTGACTAGTCGACTCCATTGACACTCCAGAGCACATTTAAGCCGGACTCTCAGCAAGTCGAGACGAAGCGAACCAACTTACCTGTTTCATCGAAGTACATAACATTTATATATTAGCTAACATTGTATGTGTAATGAAAATCATGTTTCTACCCCCATCCATAATGCCTTTGGCCCGGAGTGTATTATGAAATGAAATGAAATCCTAACGTGTCTGAGTATATGTGAGTCGAAGAGATTCCCGGTAAACCCGAATCTGATTCTTCGTTGTCAGGTGAATGGAAGTAGGCGCTTGTCTGAGACGGAACTATGGGGTAAGTAAGGATACCTTTCGTGCGAGTCTGAGGAGCGCAGGATGCCTACTAGTGTCTTCTCAGGTCCGTTGAAAGTAAAGGGGTCATGAACCACTCGCCGGGCTTGGTGAAAAAACACATCCTGCGGAAAGCAGACACTGCTCTGAACAGCTCAGTCAATTCTTCAGTCATGCGCAGCAGGAAGAGTTCATAGAAGCGGAGCGCGAGGTTGTCATTTTCTCAGGCGCCCTCTTTTCATACAGAGGCCTGTGCTCACTCTCTTCGGAGCTGCCGACGCCTGCTGTTTGACGTCGAACAGCAGATAGCACGCTATTCGCTAATAGCCGACAAAAATCAAGAGCGATGTTTGTATGAGATGCGTTTCTTGCCATGGTGTGCCCCCACGTGCCTGTGCCGCGCTCCATAGTCTGCTAACATGACACAGTAGCCGCGCTAGCGGGCATAGAAATGACAACGCAGAGAGCGATCGCATTGCATTAAGCGTGCTCAAGGTCTTGACGCTCAATGACGTAACTTCTTATATCCGCAGGAACCGACCGCGGTAGCTTAGCGGCAAAGGTTCTGCGCAGCTTAGCTCGGAGGACACGGATTAGATTCTAGCGTCCACGACGACACCGTATCGATTTGCATAGGACTTGCGAAAACACCTGTGTACATGAACACGATTTTTTTATAGTTTAAGCAGATGGTCCAGCACATTCTCTGGGTCGTTTGGCATGGAATGACCCTTATTCGATAATTTCACGGTCGCTCGTTCATTCATATAGGCAGCTTAGAAGCGCTTCCTGTCACAGAGGGCTTCCCTTGCGAAAGTTGTCCTCATTTTCCATGATCTTGTTTCACCGGGTTCGGACGCTTAGCCGGGTCCTTGCTAAATCGTTTCAGACAACCTGCAAGGGCGCCTCCTGCTGCACATGTATCGGACAGTTACGTCTCAGTACATGGGCATCCTTGGCTATAAGCCGTTAAGCGAAGAACGGATCCAACAAGTCCATTACTTAGGTAGGTCACTCGGAGACGATGGCTCGTGAAGATCGTGATGCCAGCCACGTAGGCATATAGTAGCCACATCGCTCGTTGTACGAGGTCCCGCGTTCGCTTCACTGCTATGGTTGACGCAGTCCGAGGATAGTGAGGCCGATCTCGAGGCAGTGCCTTACACAGACCCAGAGGGGCCGAACGCGATAAAAGTGTCATATCTAAAATAGTGCTAAAAACACTAAGGTATCATTGTGTTCTTAGAGCTGTCCTGTAAGGGTGCCCTTAAAAATGAGAAAACGAGACGTTAAATTCCATATTCTCTTGTTTTGAGGGACGTTACGCTTATTTGCATATTTGTGTGAACCTAAATAAGCATGGCATGTGAGGCATGACCAAGGCAACGCAGTAATTGTGTCCTTTGGCGTCAGAACCCAGTGTCCTGGTCGTCATTTTTCTTTGTCCATGTCCGTTGTGCACGTCGTTCAATAACTAACCCGCTCCGTCTTGCCACACTTTCCGTCGTTTTGAGTTGCTAACGAACTTTTGTCAGCACAACGCCATTTACTTTAGGCATATCTTCTCGTGGTTTTCGCCACACAGAGGTGGTCCATGGATGATATTTCCGATAATATCACAAAAAAATGAAAAGCGGTGTTTTGTAATTTATGGCACCGCATCTACACGTAAACCTCACAAAAGCGGGATTCGCTCATACGACGTGTGTGTAGTCGTGTACAACTTAAGAAGTCTGCGGCATTTCCTCTTCAAAAACGAATTTACATAACCCTTTATGTACATTCCGAAACAACTTTATCTCTAAACGGGTACCACCCTAAAATGGCATGGTGACGTTATGGAGAGTGTGCAAGCGCTGGCTTTACTTTAGCCAGTAAGGCGATGCAAGAGGTTGCACTCCAGCATTTCTGTATGCCTTCTTGAAACTTTTAAATGCGTAGCAGCTCTTTGACTATAGCCTGTGTAACGCTGTCCGTCCGTCCGCACAAACGCGAGGCAACGCGCTTCCCTCGGCGCAGGTGTTGGAGCGGTGCCAAGTAGGGCACGCCGCAGCTGGGCGTTGACGTCACGCACCCCTCGCACGCTTCCCTCGCAGGAGCGCGCGTACGTCACTCTCCCTCACCCGCCGGAGCGCCGCAGCTGCCGGCTCCAACGCCCGCTCACCTCCCGTGTCTGCGTTTCAAACAAACGTTTACACCAGTAAACGCTACACCGAGTTTCGCTTCAAACGAATCTTCCAGTGCTCACCGCAGCACCCGCGTTAGCGCCGTTCAACCCGTGACGCCACCCGTGCGCAACGCTGCTGCTTCGCATCCCATCAGCGTTCCCTTCGGGGAGATGGTGCAATTTTTTCTTTTAACCTCTTTGGGTGTAAGAACGCCATATAGGCAGGTATGCGCGACCGCCACTCCACAAGTTTTAGTATAACCTCCTTGCTTGCAACAAGCCCTAACTAAACGCTGATTTGCGGGTAACTTACGCCGCAACGGTGGTCTAGTGGTTACGGTACTCAACCGCTAACCCTAAGGTCTTGGGATCAAATCCCGGCCGCGGCGGGCGCATTTTCAATGGAACCGAAAACGCTTGAGGCCTGTGCGCATAGATTTAGGTGCACGTACGTTAAAGAACCACGGGTGGTCGAAGTTTCCGGAGCCCTGTACTACGGCTCATGATAAACGGAAGGGCGCGATAATACGGTACACAAGGAAGAAGATGGACACGGGACGACGCGCTTCTTCCTTGTGTACCGTATTATCGCGCCCTTCCGTTTATCATGAACCAACACCAACTCGCCCAACTTTTTACCTTACTTACTCCACTACGGCGTCTCAAATAATCATATCGTGGTTTTGGGATGCTAAACCCCAACAATTAGCGATAATTATTACTTGCGGGTAACGTGTGAACTCATTGAAGGGCTTTAGACAGATGAGAAAGACTTGCGAACCAAGCATACTGAATTCGGTTCAGGTGCCAAGGAGCCCGAGCATCACAAGAGCGCTACGGAGCTGCCACTGAAGCCAGCGCTCAAGCGCCGGGACTCGCTGACGACAGCGCACAAGCGGGCCTCGGATCACGGAGGCGACGATCACAGGAGCCCCGACCGGCACACCGAGGGCAAGGGTGGCGGCGAGACCGGTCACAAGGTCAAGTTCGGCCGCGAGGAGGTGCACACTCTGCCGCCCTGAGAAGAAGCGCAACAAGCACGACTTCAATGAGTTCGTCGAGGACCAGCTGGGCAAGATCATCACCAAGCCGACGTCACATGTACGTGTAAAAAAATGGCAAAACCGCCTTTATCATTTTCCAGTGCTGCCCTCTGCCGTTTTGATAGGGTTTTGGTAGGGTCTGGGCACGGCCACCTGGATCGGGGCGCGCGGCGGTGTGCGCCCCGATCCAGGTGGCCGTGGTCTGGGACAACCGGTGTCGCCAGAGTGAAAGCAGCTCCGAGATCAAGGAGCGTTGCGCGACTTTTCCGCTAGGCGAAGGGCGCATGCGCCGTGGCATCGCGAAAGAGGCGGAATCCGCCTCGGTCTGTGGTCCGCTTATCGTTATTAAGGAGGAAGCTTTATACATACCATGGGTAAGTATTATGATTGAAACTGTCATCGAATGACATGGCTGTATGAAGAGTATGAGTGCTATTTGATGAGATGGATATCGCGTCACGCATGACACGCACGACGTGCTCTCGGTCGACGTGCTCTCGCTGCGTCGACCGGCGTCGGTGTGAACACAAATGGTAACAAAGGTGACGAGACCGAGCGGCGGCGTGCAATGTACGGCACGCGCAGTGACGGTAGCAACGGCACCATGTTATGACATCATCAGATGACATCGTCGTTTCGTCAAGGGTGGGTCGATCATAGAGTTTAATGCAACACCAGGTGAGGGGCAGGGAGCTTCAGTGGGGAAGTGGGGACAACGCAATTGACTGATGGATCCTCAAGTTTAATTAGTCAGAATTGCAGAAGAATATGGAGGCTTGAAGAGATTAAGTACCCTGGCGAAGCAGCATATTGCGACTGGTGGTCCAGTATAAGTTGAAAAAAAGTAGACAGCCCCTTTAGCTCACGCTAAGGAAATCACAGGCGAAATAATATGATCTCACGAGACACTAAATAAATTTGAAGGATTATTGAACAGAGGTGTCGATGAAGCCACCGTTCTGACAAATGGTCTTGTCTTCTTCAAGGAAGCAACTGCTGCCTTGAAAAACCACCGATTTGGGTAAACCATAGACTTCATACCAGTTTATTTTTTTTTTGTAAGACCTTTTCTGAATATTCGAAAAACCGGAATCGCCCGAGCGGAAGTGCTTGGAAGAGAAACAAGAGTGTCGATCATTCGCTTTTATAGACAGTACGCTTATTTTACAGACACACACGCTCATTTACAGACAGTGTTGCCTTAACTAGCACTCAACGTGGCGCTGGGCAGCTGCAAGCCAATTAACGTTACTTCTTTCTACATGATATCGCAGAAAGAATCCAAGGAATTTCTCGACGCCATGTTGAAGGAAGCCATGGAATCCAAGGGCAAGCAGGAAAAGAAGCAGCACGAACACATGGCGGCAGACGAGCCGAACCTCATGAAGACCGCGGGGAAGGCGACCGAAAAAAGCGTCGCCAGCTGGGTGGCCAGCCCGAAAGAGAGGCACGAGTACCGGAAGTTCCAGGACATGCTACAGAGCAAGGCCGAGCACGGCCATCCGAAAGGGCACGAAGGCGGTGCCGCCAAGCACCACGAAGGTCATGACAAATCGGAAGCGCATCAACATCCACCACATGGCGGAAGTGCCCAGCACCACGAGGAGGGCCACACGCCGGAAGCGGCAAAGCACGGCGGAAAGGACGAGGCGCACAAGAAACCGGAACCAGGAACACACAAGCCGGAGAAGGACCACAAGGTTGCACGGCGACAAGGCCGGTGGTGGCAAGCCAGAAGCCAAGCCCGGCAGGAAGCCACACGGAGCGGCGGCAGCGCCCACCGCTGGTCTCACTGGGGGACATGCTGGTCACGGTCCTGTTTTCGAAGGAGCTGCGGTTCCCGTCGAGAAGTCCAGTTCCTGGTGGAAAACGCTGCGACACTTCTTCCGCCGGAAGCCCGAAGACGAAGAGAGCACGGAGGAGGAAGGAGTCCGCTATCCCGAAATGGACGAGGAGATTATCGAGGGCGCCGAAGACCTGGGAGCCGCCGGCGAAGTGGCTCACGAATCCCGAAAGGGTGGAGCCGCTGGAGGCGCCTGCCGACGCTGCGGCTGCTCCCAAACAGTACAAGCTCAACGCTTGCCTGCTCATCACTTCCGGTGCCGTCATCTTCGTCGTCCTCTTGGCGGTCCTGTTGTCGGGCGACCTGTTCGACGACCTGGACAACAGCGTGCCCACCTTCAATATCGACCTGGGCAAAGTCGTTAACGTCTTGGACGACGTGGGCTTTCTTGGGGCCGGCATGAACTCGTCGATAATGGGCAAGCCCGGCTCGTGGAGACCTCTACTGGAGAGACCGGCCAACGATAGCCTCGTGCTGTTGCTGAGGGGGCTGGCGCCGGCCGTCCTTCGGTTTGCGGGTCACGAGACCGACCACTTCTACTTCGTAGAGGGAGACGAGGACGGGAATTCTAGTCGCGGCGGAACGGACGAAGGGGGACTAGCCTCGCGAGGCAAGTATATACATTTTAACACAATCTGTATATGCGTGCGCTACCAGTATAATAATGCTGACATCACCACTCTTTGGCTTTCCGATAGTCGGTAACCGTAGGCGTACAGATACTTCCGATGTTTGTATTAGCTATTATTTCTCGAGAACTTGTTTGCCTACTTGTGTAACTGCGCAAGGCCTCTTGAAAGGACAGATACAGCAACTACACATTCTTAACCACTAGAAGTGGCTGGCACTGGGTGTGCTAACCACCTCCCCTCCTCTCTCGCTGGGAAACCCCTTGCCGAAGCTGTTACTAATAGTGTTCTTAGTATTGTAATCTGCGATAGAATTCCATCGCGCCTTGACAGTCTTATGCCATTCTGCATGGATGTCAAGCCATTTTGCGTTAATAATCTATTCTGCACCACAAGCACGATAACGAAAGGAACACACAGACAGGACGGGCGCCTGTCCTGTACGTATGTGTGTTCCTCTTGTGGTTGTGTCCTCGCTGCTAAGCATACAATTGATACAGAAGATCCACCAACTAGAAAGTGTTTCCGTAGACCATATAATTTAGATGCGAAGCATCTTATGGCGGAGTTCAAACCGGTGGTGGTGGTGGTGGTGTTCGGCGTGGCCACCCTTACTGCGCATGCGCGAACCCTCTCCACACACACTCTCTCCCACTTTCCCCATCTCCCCTTCCCCTCTCCCCTTCCCATCTCCCACTTTCTCCATCGCCACTCCCCCTTCCCCTCTCCACTTCCCCTCTGAAACGCGGGCTCGACATGCCGAAACGCTGCTTCGCATCGCCTCATGGTCCCCTTTAGCGGAGATGGTGTGATTTTTTTTCAGGTCAGTCGCCACGGCGTGCTCTCTAGTGACGCCCGCTTCGTGACTTCTGAGACGAACCGTGTTAAACTCGAAATAAGTCTACACTTTAACATTTACATATTTGCATGCTCACTTGTACAGAAAGCTTACTTCGCGAATAGATTTAGCGATAGTGAGTATCAGGTTTATCAATCGATGAAGTGAGAGGCAAGGGAGGCTAAGCCACGCAGGCTGCCAGGCTGTGCTGCTCGATGACGTCTTCAGCTCGTTCCAGAAAACGTGTCTGGACGTCTCTGTCGGTGCTGGAGAGAAGGGCCTCCCATTGTTCCGCAGTTGGGGAGAGGAAATGAGGTCGGCGGTCGGTGGATCCGAGTAACAGCGAGCTTAATACGCCAAAATCACTATTTGGAATTATTTCATATTAGCGCTGCATACATAACGCGACACTTTTTCTTTTCGTTTGTTGCAGTGCACGACGAAAGTCGGGCACATTGCGTCTGAACTTCACGGACAGTTTTGCGAATGTCGTCACCTTTGCCATTATATTATATACAGACGGTATGAGAATCCGTTTGCACTGCTCAAATGTTACCTCTACTGTTCGAAAAAGACAAAACAAAGAATTTCGCGGTCTACACGATACGGATCGTTTTCACTCTTGCTATACAAGAGCTCTACACCTAAACGCGCGCATTCCGAGCAAAGCAGACAACGGGGCCACGGCAATGGCAGCAAACTTGTTCCCCGTTTTTTTTTTTTTCCTAACGAGTGTTACTTATCGGCTTCGCGTTACGAAAGCTGCAGGTCCAGGCGAACGCGCTCATACTTACGCATATCAATTAAGAGCCAGACAAAAGTCATGTAATACGCTTTGAGACCACGTTGCTGGTGTTGCCCTTGTTTATCGCTTGCCTATACGCGGGGACAAGGTGTCCGAGTGTTCTATTTTTTCGTTCTTTCTTCGTAGTCTCTCTTATCTCTGCCTGCGAACCTACCAAAGAACATCTGGTGACCGGGCGTGGTTCGTGCATAATATATGCGCTCAGTCGCAGGCCTTTTCGATATGCCGAGCGCATTCCGCAGCTCCCCCTCCTCGCTGGTTTTGCATGCGTGCGAGGCATTTCGTGCAGCGATGCAGCCTCTGTGCGGCTACCGTTGACATTGTTTTAACCCTTTTGCGAAACGGCGTCCCAGTTTGGAGACACGAGTTTACTTCTGCCATTTCTCCGCACTATCGGCAAGGGAGAGACCGAAAACACGGAGCTAATTCTTGTCACGATACCTTTATATCACTTGTGATTGAGATATCTTGCTACGCACGATCGCTCTGGTGACGACAGCACCGTACCCGCCACGGTGATATTGCGTTTATGGCGCTCGGCTGCTGACCCAAAGATCGTGGGATCGAATCCCGGTCGCGGCGCTCGCATTTCGACGGAGGCGAAAATGCTAGAGGCCCATTGGGCTTAGGTTTAGGTGCACGTTAATTAAAGGGCCATGACACCCAATTTTCCACCATAATCTTCTGTGTTATGTGGATCAATCCTTGTGCATTCACAAATAAGCTGGCGAAATTTTAGCGCATTTGGTCGAGCACTTAATTTATAATCGAATATTTTTATAAACACACGACCGGCCCGAGAGACAGGCAACACTGGTGCACTCGCGAGCCGTGACGTAACAAGCAGCTAGCTGTGCAAGCCTCTGCATTGCGGCGAACGATATTGTTCCGTGCTCAGCTGCTCGTGACATCGACATATTCGAGCTTTCTTGAGCTTGCAACTGAAATTGAACGATTTTCAGCGGTTGAAACTTTGGTAGAAGACGACGGCTTCGTTCCGTGCTGCACGTGACGTCACACGCGCCATAGCAAAATGGCGGTCGCCGGCGGCGGGCGGGCTTAACAGCCGGCGACTTCTAGGTCTTGTAGTGCACTGAAATAGTCTTTTACGGCCCACTTTTGAAATCCGTATAGGCATAATAGACCCTCTACTACTAGATTTCGCTGAAAACCACAAATCTTTGAGCGACCGTGTCATGGCCCCTTTAAAGAACCCCAGGTGGTCGAATATTCCGGAGCCCTCCACTACGGAGTCAATCGTAATCATATCGTGGTTATGGGACGTCCCCGACAATTATTTTTATGAAGGCAGTACCGTGTTTAAGGAGATGCTGGACGAGGGTTGTTTGAGCAGCTATTTTAAATTTTTTTTAGCTTTTTAGGAACGCTTACCACCAGCAGATAACTGTCGTGTGGAATTTCAGTGGGCCGTTGAATTCGCTTTATGAAGAAATATAGCATGCCTGAGTGAACGATAATTAGGAAATTAATTGCGCTGTAATCGCAATTAATTGCTACGAAGTGCAATATAATTTATTCAGACTATTTCACTCACTTTTAATTTTGTCTTCAGAACATTGGTATCAAATCATGTAAGTTTTACGGAGTTATAGACAGTCGATGGTAATGCGTTTTGCGAAGTGTTAAATAGTGGAAGTTTTGCTGCTCGCGGTTCTCGTAAGAATTAACAAATATTAAGGCGAAAGCCTTACATGCCTCATCAGACGCGAAAATTGACCGTCGGCGTCTTCGGCGTCAATACAAGTGATGCAAAAACGGTCCATCATTTCATGACGTATACACGTGACGTCATCACGACGCCACAGACTGACGAAAACTGGTGACGTCACCACAGCGTCATCACGACGTCAAAATGACGGCACGTAAACGTGACGTCACATGATGACGCCTATCACATGACGTCGTACACGGCGGCAGTGCAAGAACCACGAGGTGCAGAAAGCTTGCAATGCCTCCGATCCTGGAGGCAGTGCAAAACCACGTGCGAAAACAGGAAGTAAAAGCTCGACCGCAAGTGCTTGGTAGAAAGACAAGGGTGTCGCTCTATCTCGTGCCACTAATAATGGCGTGCCATTAATAAACGCAATTCAGGAGCCCTTCCTATGGGAATGCTCCTGAATGTTGGTGTGTGCGTGGCTGAACTACTTTTTTGCCTTTCTATCTACTGCATTGCGCAATGCTCCCTCCTAACTTGGTCCTTCCTTCCATGCCTGTAATTGGACCTTCATTCGCGTGTACTCGCCACGGTGGTCTAGTGGTTACGGTGCTCGACTGCTGACCCGCAGGTCGCGGGATCGAATGTCGGCCGCGGCGGCCGCATTTTCGATGGAGGCGAAAATGCTCGAGGCCCGTCTATTTGGATTTAAGTGCACGTTAAAGGACCCCAGGTAGTCTAAATTTCCGGAGCCCTCCACTACGGCGGCTCTCATAATCATATCGTGGTTTTGGGACGTTAAACCCCATCAATTATTATTATTATTATTATTATTCGTTCACGGGCTTAGAGCGCAAGACTTCAGTTCTTACAGGCAAAAATGAAGCTCATGCTTTCATGTTCAGGTAACAATGAAATGTTGGCAACGTGAAATGACAGAGGCCCCGATATCAGATTGTCGTATCGGAAACGGCTGATAGCCGATAAGCCGACAATCGAGAGAGCATTAATTATCCGGAAATGATGCATACAAATACACAAGTGACCGGCACACCTTTGAGGGCCGCATTTTTGTAAACTCGCCGGCGCCGGGTTTTGCGCGTACAACGCCGGCGCCGTGGCCGCCACCGCAGTCTAACTCACAACAAGCTTCGCTTGAATATGTAGATCGCATAACCTATTCCATTAGGCATGATCGCAGATTGAGCAGCGTTTGCTGGAAAAGGCATCTCAAATCCACTTTCCTACCGTTGACTGGGGTAATAAGGCGAAAGCCTTAGGGACTCCTCAAACGCGAAAATTGGCTGTCGGCGGCGTCAGCGTCCCGCGTCGGTGGCGTCAACACTAGTGAGGCAGAAATCATCACCACGTGATTATGTCACCATACGACTTCATAGTTACGTCACTATGACGTCACCATACGACATCGTTGCTTGGTCTAACTTGGGTCGATCACGGAGGCAGTGCAAAACCACGTTAGGTGCAGAAAGCTTTCGGAAGGGGGCGGGGGAGGATCAGTACATCTAAAGTCCCTCAATAAATTCAAAAGTATCGAAAAGCTTTCATGAAGCCGACGGCGCCCGCGATAGGCTGATCTGTGACACGTGACCTTGCCCCGCCATGAAGGTTCCCGCGCCCCGGGAGGAGAGCGCTCGCTTCGCCTGTTCCGCTATGCACGTTGTGCGGTGATTTCGTTCTGGAAAGTCCGATATGCCTTGTTGCTGCGCGTTTGGGTGCCGAAACCGGACGGAAGACGGCAAGAAGTTATTTTGCATCCCGCGGGGCAAACAGAACCTAACCAGAAGAAAAGTGTGGTTGCACAGAATTGGACGGAAAGACTTCGAACCGTCGGCCACTGCACGACTATGCGAGGTAAGTAACGCGACACAAAGGCGCAAGAAAAAGCATACGCGTGCATGTGCCGAGCTGCAATAGCATTTTATTCGTGCGCGCTGGTTTTGATGGCCCACATTTGTCGAGATTATTCATTCTAGTGCTTTATGAACCCGCTGACGTAGGTCATGCAGTACGAACCTAGCATGCAAGTAAATAAAGCGAGGGAAGCGCACTAACTCGCCGACAGATATCCGCATTGTGTTGCGCGCGATCAAAATTTGTCCGCCGCCGTGGTAAGACAGTTACTGCGGTTACGGTGCTCGGCTGCTGACCGGAAAGACGCGGTTCGATCCCGGCCTCGGCGGTCGCATTTTCGATGGAGGCGAAAATGCTAGAGGCTCGTGTACGGCGCGTATTCAGTGCACGTAATAGAATCCCAGGTAGTCGCGAAATTACAGGAGCAGTCCACTACGGCGTGCCTCTTACTCATATCGTGGTTTTGGCACGTAAAACCCCAGCAATTATTATTATTGTTATAGCGATAAAAGTTCATAAATTTCGGCAGTGAGTTCTACTGTTAGACTTTTCTATCTCTGCGCGCGTTGTTAACTTAGTTTTACAACATGTTGAGAAAGTCGTTTCCAAATGCAATGTAATACGAGCGCGAATAAACGAGATGTAAACATGCCAAATGTAGGCGATGAAACATTTTTTCCGCTCTCTTTTTCAATGTTTATTTGAAATAAAGGCACAGCTTTAGCATTTTGGGGACTTATTTCGGCCTTCATTACAGTCAGGCATCAGTAGCTTTTATTTCCTAGCATGTGCAGATATTTTTCCACCAGCTGAATGCCGTGCTTTAACCTGGGCGTCGTCTGCTACAGGAACTTTCTAGGTGGCGCGCGCGGCAGATGTCGCTACCTTAAAAATTATGGAGGGACCTTAAGTACATCGACTGAGATGGAAAAGAAGTTGACTCTTGCCTTCTAGTCGTCAAGCGAATGCGCAAGGGACCCTGCGAGTTTTTGTGACCCTAATCATGGCACACGCCTATGCAATGTAAAAGAAAAAAAAGGTGTGTTTGTTATGTTCCACAGAAGTTGAAGGTGTACTTCGATGAAAGACGAATGCTTTGATCGTTGGTTTCTCGGCAAACGCCTGGACCAAGTCACAAGGACGACACTTTAAACAAATGCTTTGTCTGGTTCGCAGGGTTAACCATAGAATTTGTGAGGCTTTCTTACAGTGGTATGTAGTAGACCAGACCATGTGAGCTGGCTCCATTTGCGGTACGCATGGGCGATGTCCTTTCCTTCTGACGATTTGCTGGTAGTAACGGTAGTAACCTATCATGGTGGCACATAGTGCAACCACACAGACGGTACCTGGGTATTCGTGTATGTATTTCGTTTCTTCATGCAGTTACGGTGATGTGAACCATTATTATCAGTACCCAATAAAATTTCATGTGGTAGGTACGCATGGGCGATGTCCTTTCCTTCTGACGATTTGCTGGTAGTAACGGTAGTAACCTATCATGGTGGCACATAGTGCAACCACACAGACGGTACCTGGGTATTCGTGTATGTATTTCGTTTCTTCATGCAGTTACGGTGATGTGAACCATTATTATCAGTACCCAATAAAATTTCATGTGGTAGGTACGCATGGGCGATGTCCTTTCCTTCTGACGATTTGCTGGTAGTAACGGTAGTAACTTATCATGGTGGCACATAGTGCAACCACACAGACGGTACCTGGGTATTCGTGTATGTATTTCGTTTCTTCATGCAGTTACGGTGATGTGAACCATTATTATCAGTACCCAATAAAATTTCATGTGGTAGGTACGCATGGGCGATGTCCTTTCCTTCTGACGATTTGCTGGTAGTAACGGTAGTAACCTATCATGGTGGCACATAGTGCAACCACACAGACGGTACCTGGGCATTCGTGTATGTATTTCGTTTCTTCATGCAGTTACGGTGATGTGAACCATTATTATCAGTACCCAATAAAATTTCATGTGGTATAATTGTCGGTCGTTTAACCTTTCGTTCGGGACAGCTTACCAGTCTTTCATAGTATGGTATCTATAGTTTGTTACAACCTTAGAAATGATATTAGCTCCGCGGTGCGCCTGCCGTTCATCTGTGCAAGACAGTCATTCCAGGTAGTTTCCGTTCCAACGGTAAGAACCTTTTCTCTGTAAATTGGAACACTACGCATATTATGAACTAAAAGTTCGTCGTCCCTACATAAAATGTTACGATTGGCCGAGCAGTGATGTCGGGATATTTGCTGAAATTAGCCAGGTTGATGAACTTTGCGGCTGAATGACAGCGACGCCAATATATGTCTGTATGGGAGAATCAATTACCTGGAATACGCGGAAGGTGCTCGACGTCACGGAAATGAGCAACTGCGATTGGATAGGCCATCTATGCAAATTCTCTCTGGGAAACACAGCGACGGCTGCGGGCGGAGCTTAAATTTATAAATGGCGAAAGCCTGAGATGCCTCATCAAACGCTATTACTGACCGGCGTCCCGCGTCGGCGTTTTTCGTCGGCGGCATCAGCACGAGTGATGCAAAAAATAATCGCGCCATGACGTCACCGTATGACGTCATCGTGAGGTCACTGCGACGTCACATAACTTGACGTCATCACATGACGCCACTGCTTGGTCACAATTGGGTCGATCCCGGAGGCAGTGCAAAACAATATGAGGTGCAGAAAGCTTAGAATGCCCCCGATCCTGGAGGCATTGCAAATCCGCGTTAGTTGCAGAAAGTTTTCGTAGGGGTGCGCGGGAGGTTCAGTACATCGACTGCGAAGAAGAAGAAGAAGATGACGATGGCATTCGCCTTCGGCCGACTGAGGCGGATGCTTAAGGGACCCGCCGAGTTTTATTAGGGTTGTAACCGACTTAAAGGGGTCCTGCAGCACTTTTTCAGCATGGTCAGAAAACGCGGCCGATCGCTAGTCGAGCCTCCTGAGAACACGCGAGCCAAACATTATAGCGCAGCACGCGGCCTGGAATTTACAATCAATCGTCAAGGTCAGCTAGAATTCGGTCCCTGTTCTCACGACAAAGGATGCCATAAACCAAAATGACCGCGCCATAAAGCCAAAGTCCACGGCCATTGGCTGACTTGAGCATCGTGAGCTGCATAGTTACGGTGGCCGCCGCGCGATGTCTCCACATGCCCGCTTGCGCGCTCGCGATCATACCGAAAGTAAGCCGCGCGTTCGAAGAAAAAACTTAAAGGACGCTTGAGCTTCGACTTCAAGAGTAGAACGCGATAGCGTGATTGGGCCCCGTGCACATCGCCTTCTCAATTGCTAGCCTGGCTTCGGTTCTCAGTGCATGCCTCAACCGTGCCGTAAGGAAACGAACGATTGTGGGCCTAACATCGGCCTTTTCAAACTATCCTAGAATGCCTACTGCAAGTACAGTTCTTAAGTGCCCACTACGCTATAATGCTTCCTTTTGCGAATCAGCGAAGGGCCCACTACGCGTCTGTAAGGCAACACGCGAACCTACGCAGCTGCTAACTGTGCTAATGCTTTCGCAGCTGATGATTATTAAGTACGTCTGAGCGCTTTGTAATGGGTGGGCCTTTAAAACACCCACTCCTTGCGCAATTCACATGTTTTGACGCCTGGCGCAGTTCTACACTTCTGCCACGCATTATTACATGTGTTAAGGAGACTCCGTCCACTACGTGACATTCATATAGTGTTTTTTTCGAAGTTGTTTTAAGCAATGACGTGGATCTGCGCTAGAACACCTGCTTGCTGCGCAGAAGGCCTAGGTTTGGTTCTCACCCGAACCAAAGATTTTTAGTATTTATTTTATAAGCATCTTTCTCAATGTTTCGGTCACGGACAACGCTGATTTTTCGCTCACTACCAACGACGCCGACACCGACGCCGGCACCGGAATTTCTGCGGAACGAGCTCTTTGACTCTATCGCGTTAAAAATAGCCCTCTGCGTCTGCGTAGATCCCTATGAGCTACCTGTTGGCGCACAAGCCGCTGTTGATGCAGGCCTGCTGCCGACGGTTACCCATGTAGACAATATCATTTACCTGGCATACAACTTTGCACGTTCACCTACAGCGGCGTTCTTCGCCGCACGCAATTTACGGCGCTCAAACCAAGCAGATTTCGTAGTCGACTGATGCATACGACCATGGTCAGCAAGGCGCGTTCGCTGCGTTCAATTCGGTGTGTCACCTTTCGGCATTCACCTCGCGCACAACGCACTGAGCACTCAACTGCCCGTGGATACTCTAAGCGAAACGGTAGGGGGATTTGGAAACACAAGTTGCCTGTTATGAAGTGACGCCTGCATACACGAACATTGGTCTGTGTTTTGACTCTTGAGGTCTTCCCTGCATGTTTATGCGCGCAAGCCATGTGCTTCTCCGCTTCTCGGACAGCTCTTTCGTGCAGTCACACTGGTTTGCGTTTACCTTTGGCAAACAGCTAGTGTACATACCCGTGTCTGGACCCTTTTCGTTTGATGTACTTATTTCTTGTGCGGCAGTCGAATATCGTACAAATCGCCATTGTGACGTACGGCGTTGACGGGGAAATGCGAGAGTCGCCCAGCGTGACTCCGTGTCGTCTGTTGCCATGTGCTCGGGGATGGCGGCGCACTCCGAGATCGCATCCCAGAGTTCCGCGGTGTGACGTAGTTGCAAGTTATGTATAGCATTAGCACTTGCCATGGATTAAGCGCAGTAAGCGGGTATCGAAAATGCTCTTTTTTGTCGACTTAACCCTCCATTTTAGTGACTTGAAAAACAAAAAGGATGGCAGCATTCATAAACTAAGCACACTATTCTGTAGTTCACGTAATTAAAGGAAAAAAAAACTGAAAAAAAAAACTCGCACAATCTTTTATGCATTCGCCTAACACGGCTTAAAGGCAAAAGCCATCTTTTCAGCCAATGTATCAATCTCCCCCCTCCTCCTTCTAAAGCCTTCTGCGCTACACATGGTTGTGCACTACCTGCGTGATCAGCCCGCCTTTGAACAAGCAACGATGTGTGATTACGTCACCACGTGACATCATGTTATGACGTCCTTGATGACGTCATGTTACACTGACATTACGAGCCTTTCGTTACGCCGTCGGCCCCCATCCATACATGCATGCACTTAAGTATCACGTAACTTTTGACCGACTTTTATTGCCTAGATTTTTTTTTTTCATCATTGGTAATGATGTCGCCGTCACGCAATGTCTCACCGAGTTTCGAAATTTCTTGACTCCATGAGACAAACAAGGCTTTCGGCTTAATAACATTAAACGCATTGCGAACAGATTTTATTTCGCACGCGCTACTTTCAGTTAAGGACGCCACAACTTCCTGGTCAACTAAAATAATGTAATGCTGGGCACTTGCCTCCGTCGTTGGCTATGCTGTGGCCATAAATTTCTGCTCAATTCCGTTGCAACGCAAAAAAAAAAAATTCATCGAAGCTTCTCTAAGTTGCAGATTTCGGTGGGGGCGGCGGCGGCATAGTTCGCGAAAAAAGCTGGCGCCGGCGAGCGTACGGAATTGCATGTCTATGCAAATAAGGCCCTCGGAGGTGCGCTGGTCATTTGCGTATTTGTGTGCGCAGTTTTTCAACAGTTAATGCTCTCTCGATCATGGGCTTGTCGGCGATCACCTCTTTCTGATGTGACCACCTGTCCTTTTATCGAGGTCACGTCTCGTTTCACGTTGCCACATTTCATTGTTGCCTTTCATTGTTCCATTTCACTGTTTCACTGATGGTCGTCATTGTGGCCTGTAGCAACATAAGCGTCGCACTGCTAAGCACGTGTGGATGAAGGTCCAATTCCCGGCATGGAGGAAGGAAAAATTAGGAGGGAGCATTGCGTGCAATGAGAAAGAAAGAAGGAAAGAAAGAAACAAAGAAAGGAAGGAAGAAGAAACGAAAGAAAGCAAGAAAGAAGGAACGGAAGAAAGAAAGGAAGCAAGGAAGAAAGAAGGAAGGAACGAAAGAAAGAAAGAAAGAAAGAAAGAAAGAAAGAAAGAAAGAAAGAAAGAAAGAAAGAAAGGAAGGAAGGAAGGAAGGAAGCAGGAAAGAAGGAACGAAGAAAAGAGAGAAAGAACGAAAGAAAGAAGGAAAGAAAGAAAGACAGAAAGAAGGAAAGAGAGAAAGAAAGGAAGAAAGAAGGAATGAAAGAAAAAGAGAAAAAAGGCAGGAAGAAAGAAGGAACGAAAGAAAGAAAAGAAAGAAGGGAGGAACAAAAGAAAGAGATAAAGACAGAAAGAAAGGAAGAAAGAAGGAACGAAAGAAAGGAAGAAGGAACGAACGACAGAAAAGAAAGAAGGAACGAAAGAAAGAAAGAAAGAAAGAGAGAAAGACAGAAAGAAAGGAAGGAAGGAGGAAAGAAGGAACGAAAGAAACAAAGAAAAAAGGAATGAAAGAAAGACAGAAAGAAAGAAAGAGAGAAAGGAAGGAAGAAAGAAGGAACGAAAGAAAGAAAGAAAGGTAGGTAGGTAGAAAGAAGGAACGAAAGAAAGAAAGAAAAGAAAGAAAGGAAGAAAGAAGGAACGAAAGAAAGAAAGAAAGAAAAGAAGAAAGAAGGAACGAAAGAAAGAGAGGAAGAAAGAATGAACGAAAGAGAGAAAGGAAGAAAGAGCGAAAGAAAGGAAGAAAGAAAGAAGGAACGAAAGAAAGAAAGAAAGGAAGATAGAAAGGAAGGAAGAAAGAAGGAACGAAAGAAAGAAAAGAAAGAAGGAATGAAAGAAAGAAAGAGAGAAAGACAGGAAGAAAGAAAGGAAGGAAGAAAGAAGGAACGAAAGAAAGAAAGAGAGAAAGAAGGAACGAAAGAGAGAAGGATCAGAAGAAAGAAAAGAAAGAAGGGACGAAAGAAGGAGAAAGACAGAAAGAAAGAAGAAAGAAAGAAAGAAAGACGGAACGAAAGAGAGAAAAAAAGGAAGGAAGGATGGAAGGAAGGAAGAAAGAAAGAACGAAGAAAGAAAGGAAGGAAGAAAGAAGGAATGAAAGAAAGGAAGAAAGAAAGAAAGAAAGAAAGAAAAGAAGAAAGAAGGAACGAAAGAAAGAAATAGAGAGAGAAAGGAAGAAAGAAAGAAAGGAAGAAAGAAGGAACGAGAGAAAGAAATAGAGAAAGAAAGAAAGAAAGAAGGAAAGAAAGGAAGAAAGAAAGAAAGAAAGGAAGAAAGAAAGAAGAAAGAAGAAAGAAAGAAGAAAGAAAGAAAGAAAGAAAGAAAGAAAGAAAGAAAGACAAGTCAGGCACGCACACCCCAAGCTTCTCTTCCCCAGATTCCCAATAGGGAAAGGACTCCTAAGCTTTTTTTTCTTTTTTCAAATCACTGAGACGAAATTTCGTGCTGTCCTTGTAGTTCGTCTTTTCTTATCATCGGTGCCAGGGCGTTTTTCTCAACAACCGCTCTTTGACGAAAATAATCCAAAACCAACAAAAATTTTTTATCCGTTTTCCTTCTGTGCACCCGGTGCCCTCACGATCGTTTTCGAATTTTGCTCACGTCTGCGCCGTGGAACTCGCAGTAGCAGCGACGTCGTAGCGGGCGGCGGGCAGTCTGTTCACATTTGGCATTCAACTCAGGGAATGGCCTCCAAACGCGTTTCTCGAACGTGCCGCCGGTGGACATTATCTGCTCCGACCTGCACATGGTGCGAGAGGCAAAAACTTGACATTTATTGTAAGACGAGCAGCACTACTCGTCTCAATCATGACTTTCTTTCTGCAAGAAGTTTTATCTTGTCTTGTCGTTTCTAGAACACACGAATGTGAAGGCGGTGTGTCAAATGTCAGAGCTACAAGGAGTTATATTTTAAGGCGAAAGCCTTAGGTGCCTCATCAAACACGAAAAGTGGGCGTCGGCGGCGTCGTCAACCCGAACTTGCCGTAATCTCTGATCACGAATGATCACAGATCGTTTGCGATCAGTGTTACGGCTTGATGACGTTACCATGTGGCGTATCGTGATCAGAGATTAGAGCTTAATGTCAACACAATATCAGAGATTACGGCTTGATTACGGATCACGTGGTTACTGCAACACGTGATCAGAGATTACAGCATGATGACGTCACCATGTGGTGTCATCATGACATCACAAATCGCCATTATTAGTGCCGTCATCATAACGTCGCTATGACGTCATATACATGAAGTCACCTGCTGACATCACACTAAATCATCTCATGGTCAATGGTGGACCGGTCGCGGAGGCAGTGCACAACTAGGTGAGATGCAGAAAGCTTCCAATGCCTCCGATCCTGGAGGCAGGGCCCAGAGTTTTCGGGGAGAGAAGGAGGGGGGGGATCAGTACATCAACTGAGAAGAAGATGAAGAAGAAGAAGGCTTTCGCCTTCGAGTCGTCTTAGGCGAGTGCATACGGGACATTGTGAGTTATTTTTATTTTATTTTATGCTGACAGTGTCTACAGATTGGGCCATGTGTAGATTTCAACAGGCATATCCTCTGTAATGTCTTAGCAGCTGCGGCGTTGTGCTGCTAAGTCAGAGGGCGTGGGTTCGATTACCGCACTTAGATGGGGAACGATATGCGAAAACGCCCGTCTACTCCGATTTAGGCGCACGTTAACGAACCACGGATGGTGAATGTTCGTGGGTATATAGTCGCCCGCTACGGCGTGACCTGTAATGATGTCATTGTTTTCGGTGTGTAAAAACACTGAGTTTAATTATTTTTCAAGCGACGCTCGTATTGCCTCACGAGTATCGTTTGCTTTGTGAGTGTGACAGCAAAAAAAAAAAAAAAGAAAATAGAAATATAAGTTGCGCCTGAAACATGCGTATTTGGATGCGCCGTTTTCCAGTATTTGATGCTCTCTAGATCATTGAGTTGTTGGCTATCAGCCGTTTCTGATGTGGCAATCTGATGTTTTATCGAGATTATCGAGATGACTGGTCATTTGACGTTACCAAATTTCGTTTTTGCCTGAACGCTTGACGTCGTCGTTGCATGTAGCAACTGAAGTGTTGCGCTGCTAAGCGCGTGGATGAAGGGCCGATTCCCGGCATGGAGGAAGGGAAAAAGTTAGGGGGGTCATTGCGCAATGCGATAGGAAGAAAGAAGGAAAGAAAGGCACAAGGAAGCAAAAGTCAGGAAAAGGAAAAGACACACGCCAAGCTTCGCTCGTCCGCATTTTCCCACAGGGTAAGAGCTCATGAATTTTTTAACTCCAGAGGCGGTTTATGGGGTGTGCCGATGGGAATTTTAATGCTTGAGGATTTGAATTCACCCTATGCCTGAGTATAACACCGTGTTCTAGCGACGACTGTTTTAAGTCATTTAAAATTTGAGATTCGAAAAAAAGATTTTTTTTGCTGATCATGAACTTTACAGGAAGAGGTATAGTTTCGCGATAATCACAAATGTGATGAATATTCATTAAAATTTTAGAATTTACCTTTCGATAATGGAGATTGGGGTGTGCGTTGTAAATAAAGAATCGAAGTCAAGCAGTACACAAAGCATAACCTTGTTCAAGTTTCGAGACATCGGGACTGTTACGTTGCCGTGAAATAAAAATTATAATAAGGTAGCAATTTGGGCCATTCAGAACAATTTAACCACGGTGAAAATGGTGAAATATCAGCGCGCTGCGCGAACAACAAAAGCCAAGGACTCGGCGTAGATGTGAATTACTGCTCGTTGTTTTCTTTCGCGCTTTATTTTGGAGAAGCATTCCTAACCAGTCGAATCAAGTAACAATATTAAAGAGCAAACTGTCTTACGACACGAATAAACAGCCAAGTAAAACAGGACTTATATATATTGACCACTGGTCGACACTGCAGAAAGTATATCGTCCAGCTAGCGCCGTGTTTGTTCTACTTGTTTCGTTTACAAGTCAACTAAAGCAAATCGCGTTGACTAATCAAGGTGGCAAGCGGCTTCAAAACGCACGGGGTCCATCAGTCGCTATACTTAAAGGGGGCCCTGCGACGCTTTTGCGACTGCCTTATTTAGCACTGGAATGCGTGTAGTAATGAAGGCCGAGACGAACGCAAAAAGAATTACGGAAATTGGTGCAGGAAAACTTATCACAAAGTTCGAAACTCGAGCAGAAAACGACAAGAAACGTTCCCTTTCGCACTTCACTCTCCCGCTGATGTCAAGGGCCGTTCCCAATCACCGCGCCCGTCTTATAGAGACGTGCCGGAAGTCTCGCCTCATGGTGGCGTCACAGTACCTTGCCACCGCTCTTTTTGACGTCGTTGCAACTATGGCTACGACGAACCACGTGCTTCGCCTAGCAGACGCTACCGTGGTTTGTCGTGTCATGCACACAATGAGTCTTGTCGTGTCATGCGGACAATGAGTGTCACCCATTTATTAGATTCAACAGTTCACGCTGCTCCCTCACTATCAACGGCAAGAGTGAGTGAACTATGAAGCTTATGCAGCCCAAACAATTAAACTATGTAGTTTACATTGACGTGTAGTACAAATCGATGAAATTCACATGTTTGTTTTCGTGGTTGTTAGAGCACAGGCAGTCAGCGAAGAGTCTTGTCTTCACACTTCTTAGGAAATATCACCAAAATAGATCACTGTACTGTACCCTAAGGTAACCACCTAAGAGCAACAGAGAACAATCGTTTGACGAGACCTTTAACGTATGCACTAAGAAACGTTGTCGCTATGCAACATGCTTCATAACGCCTCGTTCGGTTACTCGTCGTTTAACATTTGCCGTCTCCTTGTCTACTCGAGGCAGTCGACAGTTCGTCGTTCAGCGCAGCCGTCTCCGCACTGCAAGCACAAACAGCCGCGAGCGGTTTCCTCTCATGGGTTCCGAGTGGATCGCCCTGAACCACTTCGTCGAACGCTGCGACTGGCGGCTGCTGTTCAGCCTGAACGCCCACCGACTCGAGGACGTGGAACCTTCGTCGCCCGTCTTCGGACGCTGGGACCTCCGGGACGCCGCCCTCCTGATGCGCTTCAGCGAACGCCACAACCTCACCTCGAAGCTCATGTGGCAGCTGGGAGAGGCCGTGGCCGAAAACTGGCCGGGCCCAGGTCCCAGCCCGTACGCGCTCGCCTGCGAGTACGAGGCCCTCCGCGACCTGGTCTCCTTCTACCCTGCGCCCCTGGTCGGACCCGGCGTGTCGACCCTGCGCAGTGCAGGACTGCGCTATCTGGAACGCTTCATCAAGGGCCGGGGCCGCTTCGTCGACGTCGTGTCCCTCAGGCACGTCCTCCACGACGCCTCCAACGTGACCGTCAAGGACCTCCTGGACCCGGCTGTCATGGAACGCTTCGACTCGCAGCTACAGAGCGTGCAGGCCCTTGTAGAGACGGCAGCGCCTCGAATCACGAGGATCTGGCTGACGTCTCTCTCCACGACTCCCGGTTACGTCGAGGGCGTCTCGGGAACCTTCGCGTCCATGCTGGCCTGGACGGAGCCTTCGGCGCAGCTTCCAAGAGGGGCGTCGCGGCGGTACTCAGAGACTCTCTACTTGGAACAACGGCCGAATCCATGATCGTTGCCAAGAACGAAGCTGGCGAAGGAGCCAAGCCCACGGCCGACTACTGGGTGTCGCTTCTGCTCGCCAAGCACGTCGGCCAGAAAGTCCTGACCATCGATGGGCCCAAGCTCAAGGATCCCGCTACTCGCATCTACGTCCACTGCGCCCGTAACTACCCGGGTGGCCTGGCCCTGTACGGCGTTCGGCTCGCCGACACCGGCGCCAAGCTGAAGAAGTCCGGATCTCGGAGGCAGTGGGAGCAACAGCTTCGCTGGGTTCTCACGCCGGCCTCGGATGTCGGAGGCTCCGAGGTGTACCTGAATGGCGAGACCCTGTCCTGGTCCAGCGGCGACGAAACCGACCCTCCGGATCCTAAGCCCGAAGAACTGTGGTACACCATTATCAGCCTGCCGGCCTGGTCGATGGGCTTGTTCGTGTTTCCCAATATCAAAGCGAAGGCTTGCTACGACGACTGGACTCCATAAATTCTTTTGTTCTGGCGAGAAAAGGTGCAACAAGAACGTTCCGCCTATCTCACGAAATTTGACGCTGTCATGAACTTAACGTAAACGCTATTTAAAAAAAATTAATCCCGTAGAAGGGCAGACACTGCTGGAGGGATAATGGTAACACGTTTTCGCTTTGTGGCCCGCTGTGTAGTGGTCAGTGGTAAACAAGCGTCCGCGTAGTTTAAATGCGCTCTTATAATTTATTTCGTAATATCCATGACACTGTGCTTGTATTTTGTATCGGCACCATTCAAAAGTGCGTTTGCCAGTGACGTTTCTGTTTTATCGCGGGTGAACATATCATAATACACGTTGTAATTTATTGCTCCACGTTCAGACATGTGCGTCCAGGGGCGTGTCTTTTTAATATGATAAAAGACGGTATGCGTGAGAACACGGGCACAAGAGAGAAGTCAGGACATCACAGTCGCCTGCGTTAGCGGTGTCCTCACTTCTTTCTCGTGCCGGTGTTCTCACGCATGCCGTCCTTTTAACATGAACACCTATCAACTAGCTCAGCTCTCTGTCATCTTTTACTATTGTCTTGATCAAAGCATGAATAATGACAAGTGCAGTGTAGTCATTTTTCTTGAGATGCAATGATACTGCGCGATTGTGATTGCTGTGATTTGATTACTTCTGCCGGTAACCGCTGATTGGGCCTCATTGAGAAGCGTGGGCTGAGGGACAAAAAATTTTGTGGCGAAGGGGCATGTAGACAAAGATGTTCGGTTCCACTAACGTGAAACCTGGGGAGGGGCGAAGCATCCAGTGTGCGCTGGTGTTTCCCACAGCAAAACGTGCGCTGTTCGCTCTCTCTCGCCACACAGCGAGCGCTGACGCGGTGGCGCCCTCTCTTGCGCTGAACCAGTTTTAATCAAGCAGATGGACCATCACTACAGCAGACGACGCACACCGTACGGTAGATGAGACACGCCGAGACCCCAAGGAGCTTCGCCCCTAAAACTGGGGGCTCCGATCAGTCCCAGAGACCCGCAGTCCGCTTTTAGTTAACGCGCACGCTGCGAATCTTTATTGCTCAACTGTGCACAAGAAAAATCTCCCACCGGCACTTCATTGCAGGTCACGATCCAATACGGGGTGGCCGGTGAACGATTGTGCAGCGCGAGCAGTCGGTTTTTTCTGTAAAAAATTAAGTCAGTTTAACCGGAAGGGCGAAGCAATAAATGCGATAGCAACAAATTGTAGTGTTATATGAAGTGAGGCTGGCAGCTAACTGTTTTGTATTCGATCTCGCGTAACTACAAAACGCTGGTGTAAGAGAATACGGCCGCTCCAGGGAGAGATGCTCTGTCCGCATCGTCACTTCGCTTTGAGAGCGCAGCACGTAGAAGGGTATACGAGCCGCCCTCTGTGATGGTTGTCGAGATAGCACGCGCGTCAGCGATCGCGACCGCGCCCTTAGATTCAAAGTTTCTGCTCGCGCGACACCTCCCCCACCCTCGCGTCTTTTCATGCTCGTTAAGCACGAGAGGGGCGTTTCCTGTCTGCTTCGACGGCAGGCCTCCCGAGTGGGGGTATCGCATGCACCCTCCGAGCGACTGAAATGGGCCGGCTCGTTTGATCTCTGCTTCAGCCGCGTTCGTGTCCCCCGCTCCCGCGCTTTTACCCGTGGTAGAACATACTATGCGCAGGAGCATCTTATCAATTTGGACATCATACGGGACATGACGGCGACGGCAACGGCGACGGCAAAAACCCATTGAGACTATCCATATAACTGCTACCGCAATAAAAAAACACTCGATAGCAGACGCTGCCTGCGTCGGCGTTGTCTCTCGTGGGCGAAAGCGTGTTCTCGTTCCTTGCGAGCTGGTAGTTCGGCGTTCATCGCAGAAAGAGCGTTTCCATAGTCAACGCGCACCGTTCGCTCTCTCTCGCCACACGGCGGGCGCTGAGGCGGTGGCGCCCTCTCTTGCGCTCAAGAAAATCGACCGTCACGAGAGCAGACGACGATGCACGCCGAGACCCTAAGGTGCTTCGTCCCTAAAAGAGGGCAATCGTGCAGTGAATCAGGCTAGAGCTATTTCTTTTGTGAAATCAAGCGTTCGAGCCCATTGTCTCTGCGTGTTTTATGATTGAAAAGCAGGACACGACCTTTTCTGACACACGCGGCCTATTAAACACCGTGCATAGAAGGTATGTATACCTACGTGAGCTATGTTTACTACCGTTTCGATCTTGAACGCGTGGTCCACTGTTACAAAAAAAGAAAAAAAAAAGAGGAAAAGTAATTTGCCATTAGATGGCTCTGTGAGGTGAAACTTCTTCATAAGCTGCAGATTTCGGCTTATCGGGTCCAAAGTGAAATTTGTTGGTGTCATAGTGTGATGTACACGATCACAAACAACTTCTATAAAAAGATGTGCACGCTGAAGACGTAGCAAATATTTAAAGGGGTTGCGCAACCGCGCGCTTTTTCTGCCGTCAACTGCAGGTACGGATGTGATGTGCTCCAAGGTGAGCATTGAACTACGCTTCTTGAATCACGGGGTCGTTCATCTCGGAAGCCGTATAGTTGGCTGAAATTCTTCCGCGCTTTCCGTTTGAGGACGTAAAGTTGCTGACCTCGCAATAGCATCCACGTTGAAGTTTTTATAAGAAATTGATGTTATATTTTTATATTACAATATCTTAAGTACAACCGTCACTATGATGTTTCACTTTCCTGGGACAGCAAAGTACAACGAGTTTCCCTCTACCTTTATTTGTTCTTTTTTGTGTGTGAGCGGATAGACAACTCGATGGAGAATTATTGCAGATGTGATTTTATTGCTTATTATCAAACTACAGTCGAACCTCGCTACACCGAAGTAGCATCGGGACCATAAGTTAGTTCGTTATATCCGATATTCGTTATAACAGCCGATGTAAAAGTCGGCTTTGAGAAATAGGCAGTCTGTGTCGCGCAAAAAATCATGGATGCAAAAACGCATTATTCTAGGCTTCAAACCCACTGTAAACGAGGTGCGATTTTTTGGAGCGTTTTTTTTTATGCGACAGCGTTAAAGAACTCGTTGTTCGGAAATTCCGGTGTCGGCGGCGTCGGCGTCATTGGTTGTGAGCGAAAAAGCAGTGTTAGCCATGAGCGAAAATTCGAGGTATATGCAAATAAAGGTGTGTGTGTGTGTGTGTGTGTGTGTGTGTGTGTGTGTGTGTGTGTGTGTGTGTGTGTGTGTGTGTGTGTGTGTGTGTGTGTGTGTGTGTGTGTGTGTGTGTGTGTGCGCCAAATTAAATTTTTTTTTGCACTGGGTGACCAGAATTACCGCACCTTCTTGAAGCGGTTAAAAAATGAGGTGGTGAATTATCTTGCAATATTTATTTTGCTTTATATGCTACCTTTCGAGTTCAGAGCACCGCATGAGTCAAATATTTCTTCGTAAAATAATTGGCAGCGCAACGGGTTAAACACGGACAGAAAGAAGAGTCAATTATATTACGATGAACATCCACCAACTAGCCCAACTCGCGATTCTGCTTCAGAACATTTCTTCGTTATAGCCAATATCGCGGTGCCTGTCGCCTTTTCAATTTCGTTATAAGAAGAATAACTGTCACTCAAATCAAGCGTAACCAACCAAAGTTCGCACTTAGTTCGCTATAACCGATAATTCGCTACACCAGTGTTCGTTATAACGAGGTTCATCTGTAATTGTAAGCGAGAAGCGAGTGTTGGTACTAAGCACTGATTATCTAAATCTAGAAGCATCAGTGAGTTTCATTGCATATTGTTCACAACTGGTCACATGATAGCCATAGATCAATGGATGGGAGAGGAGGACCAGACGTCGTGTTCATATTTTAATATGCCGTCACGTAACTTCAAGTACAACATAAAGAAATAAGCAAGGATTTTGATATGTTTAGCTGTTGTCGTGACCCGCCAACGTTATTTTGTACAGCGCCCAGCAAGGGTACTTTTTTTGTTTGCGAATTTTGACAAGACGAGGAGGAGTTTGGTGTTAATGGATCACTGAAAAGAATTTTACAATTTTTTGTATTGTTGCTGTTAATCAAAATTACTGGTGTCAAGAACACTAAAAAGTGTATCGTTGTTGCTCGGAACGCATTTAATATATTTTAATACCGCTTCGTTAGAAAAAAAAACACTCAGTTTTGATATCGAGGGCGTGGTGTCACAGTGACGTGTAAACACTGTGTGACGTTGGTATAAGTCACGTGGGGTAGCAACTCTTGACGTTCTTGCAGCAGTCTGTAGTTACCTGTTAGTTGTACGTGTTGCAGCATAACCAACGAAGTCTGAATTGTTATCTAGCGGCTCTGACGGCAATTTCGGCCGCATCCATGGCGCAGAGCTCGCAAATCCACCGAACTGTGTTGAATCGTCATGATGATGTTCATTTCGGTGGGGTTGCCTTGCAGATGCTGGGCGACGAAAGTTCAAAATCAAACTAAAATATGTTATACTTGTTTCCTGGTTCCGGTGTGTGGAAAATAGTCAACACTACATGCCGAGGAAAAAAAAGAAGATATCTCGTTTTGCGATGCCTTAAAATCGTGTCAATACTCCTTTAAGTTTGGGTATCCGGTAAATTTAGGTTGCAGTTCTCACTACAAGAAATCGTTATTAGTTCTATTATTAAGACATTTTAAGACACATTATTACCATTTTGTGACCTACACGTAAAAAGTAGGTTCCACGCCACAATTCTTCGTCACCGTACATTAAATGCTATTTTGGAGGCAGGCCTGTAGCCAGGAATAGTTTTTCGGGGGGGGGGGGGGGGGTCCCATTTGCTGAAAACCTTGACAATTTGAGAAAAACACCTATTCTTATTATTTTCGGTAAAACAACCACCTCCATCAATATTTCGGGCGGGGGGGGGGGGGGGGAGCCTGGTCCCCTAGGCCCCTCCCCCCTGGCTACGGGTCTGTGTAGGAGTATAGTCCATTTCAGCTGACGCGTCCGACGACATTGCTACGTACAAGTGTCGCTCTAATATGGAAAACCCGCAATCTTCTATTTTCAGTCACATTTCGTTGAAATTACACTCAACTTTGACCCTTCACGGACATTAAGGTTTGGTCTAATTGTCCGAAAAATTGAACTTTCAACAAAATTAACAAACCTAAATATTTTTTATTGCTTAGTGTAGTCGTACTTGTCTAATGACCACAGGTATGTGCATTCGAGTGCAGGTTTATTACCAGCTAAAGTCTGAACTCCGTATTGATTTCTTTGTTCTTCAAGCATCCTTTCACTAGACATATAGCTTGAGGGGGGCGCATAAAAACTTCGAGTATATGTGATGTAAAAAGACAGCGCTCAAGACCATCCTGATGGTGTCGCCTGGGGGAGGAGGGGAGGATTTGCGAATGTGGCATGTACACACATATAAGCGTGCATTGCCGAAGTTACACAAATGAAATGAGGCAGTGTTGTGATCAAAATGGGAAACTTTATTCAGGCATGGTTCATAGTAGCGGTATAACTATACGTATCCAGGACAATATGGAGCCGGTAAGCGAGGCTGCCTTGTGTTTGCGGCCCGGCAGAGGCAGGCAGAAGGGTACGAGAGCACCCCTGCTCCAGCCTCTCCCGGCACGTAGCTGATAGTTACGCAAAAAAACAACAACTGACAGGCAATATCATGGGTGCTGGTCGTGTATCCTTGGTGCATCGATGTTCTGGTAGGCTTGGCCGAGAACTTCGGGGTTTCCATGGGCATTGCCGACAGAACTGTGCAGGGCGGATGCGCCATGGAAACCTCGGGGCTCAGGACTGTCTCGATGACGTCGACCATCCTCAGAGTCATGCATTGGTGTCACCCTTGCTCGGTATGTTGTAAACTATATGGTCTTGGCTGACGCTGGCTAACAGTCCGCCAACAGCCTAGCGCAACACTAGCACTCCCTAGCATATCTATCACGCCATAACGCTCTGACGTAACGCTCTAATGCTTTCTATTATACGCCATAACGCTCTAACCTCGGGGCTCAGGACTGTCTCGATGACGTCGACCTTCGTCAGAGTCATGCACCATGGTGTCACCCTTGTTCGATATGTTGTCAACTAATATGGTATTGGCTGACGCTGGCTAACAGTCCGCCAACAGCCTAGCGCAACACTAGCACTCCCTAGCATATCTATCACGCCATAACGCTCTGACGTAACGCTCTAATGCTTTCTATTATACGCCATAACGCTCTAACCGAATGCTGTAAGCCATATGTTAACGTTATACCACTTCCTTACCTTTTGACAGTATTGGGTGCGCGAATTCTCCATCAACGAGGATTGGAGGACGCAGTCGCCGTTGTACTTGCTTGATTATTTTTACGTTTAAGTTAACAGAATAGTTAGTCTCCCTTATGTGCTCATTGTCTCTGTTGTATGTTTGCTACACGTGGTTGCAAGGCACCGCGCAGGCAGTGGCCATGGCTGAGCTTGAGGTCATGGGTCGGATTTCAGTGGAATCAAAATAAAAGAGAGAGAGAGAGAGAACGTCTGTATACTTAGATTCAGGCGTAAAATAATGAAAGCAGATAGTCAAGATTTATGCGCTGTTGCCCCATCGCGGCGTGCCGCATGGTGAGGTCAATGTAACGACACGTAAGTTTCCCAAGAATTTCGTTAACTTAGTTGATGGGGTTGCCTGGATTGGAAGGTCATTGATGCCTCCTGTCGACTTCGGTGGGCTGCTCCTCCTGCAGAAAGAAAGGAGGGAGTGGAAGTATTTAACTATGATGTGTATAATAAGAACGTCAACGGCACTGGGTAGTTTGCTGTGTAGACATTCACTAACTTTGGGCCAGGTGTTCTTCCGAAATTGGTCTGCAGCGAAACGAGCTTTGATGCTTGGTACAACGATTCATATATGCAGAATGACTTCTTTCATTTCATTTATCGCCTTCAAGGCCGTTTAGGCGTTACAAGAAGAAGTGGGTGACGACAATTAATAAGTATCAAAACGGAAAAGGACGCAGCAGAAGTGTTGGTGATCATAAGGAGCAGACTTGAACACTGAGGCATCTTCGACGGACGATCAGAGGCGTTGTTTAAAAAGATGGGGTGAGGGAGAGGGAGGGCAAGATTAGCGGTAGCCCCCCTCCCCCCGAGCTTGTATACGTGGGTTTTGTCCCAACCGGGCTCCGTGCCTCCGGTAGTCCTTAATAGCGGTTGCGTTTTGTTTTATACAACTAGTATATTCATTTATCTACTTGACAATCCATGACTGTCCAAGTGCAAGAGACTAAAAGCGACGTTAAGAGACACCTGACTTGGCCTCTGGCACCACACTGTACCGTACGTTCATTACACGACGCAAATGCATTGGAATGTTGTAATGAACCTTGAACAAACCACCATACTTCGATCGCAACGATGGCGGATTATATACTTGTGTACCTCAGTCCGTGCCGCTCCTCCCCACCCCTCACTCCGGGCAAATGGGAAACATAGGCCTCTGAACACGAGGAAGGCGGGAATGTGGTTCTAGATCCGCCTCATACTCGGAATAAGTGATTCAGGATACTCGTTATTACCTGAAATTGGAGCATCAACTTCATTTTGTGTCTGTGATCAACGTGCCGTGATGCGTAGTTAGGAGTCATTATAGAAGTGATCGCTTAAGATTTTGGTTATAGCGTAATATAGTGTATGAAATACGCATAATCGTGATACGCGTTGACGCAGAGGTATATGTCGGTAACGTTTAACCCTTGCTCCGTTTGTGAAACGCTAACACTTCGAGAGTGTTTCGCTGCAGCGAACCGATGCTACACCCTTCGCAGGTACACAGCCGCACAATAACAGCTATATGACTACAACAAATAGAACAATAATATACACGAGCTTTGCTCACGCAACGATTTGGTTGATCACCTGTGAGTGAAAGGTATCGGTGAAGCGAACATGAACTTAAAAAAAAAAGCACACGCACTGGGCCACCTCTCGTTCTTCCTGTAGTATAAGGTATCAAACTGAGCGAGTTGGGATATATTCCCGATGACCAGCGCACACAAAAGAAAAGACAAAAGACTATTTATTTGTTTATACACATACCGCACAAGTACAATCGCAATGGAAAAATCACAGCATATCCACGGGGTGAATGATGATGAGTGGGGCGAAGCTACGGAGGGAATCATCTGTAAACCGTGAAACTCTTCCGTGAAATGCGCCCAGTACATAATATAAAGAGTGTGAAACATCGTGTATATATTAAACATCAAACTTTTATTGTACTGTTGGTTTACGTGGTCCCTTCATTATCACTTGTGATCGGTGAAATGCAAGGAAGAAGTCCGCTCCCGAGCGAAAGAGCGACCGCATTCCCCGCTCGCCCTGTGCGAATTAAAGGCAAGGCTAGAGGGAAGACAGGACGCGCGTTCCACGACGCGAGGTCGGTAGCATGCCCAACGAAAGCCAACGGAACGCGATCGTGCAAGTGCTCCGGCTTCGCATCGCCTCATGGTTCCATTTAGCGTCCCAAAACCAAACATATTGCTCAAGGTGTGCCTTGCGTTTTTCGTAGAAATAATTTCTTTATCATGTACATTAAGACGAAAAGTTGAAAGCTCACTAGAGTGTATCGCCCGCAAAGTATGTCTTTTAGTGTGATTTAACTCTCGTACGGCAGGGTCCTCGCGCCGTTGCCGGTCCACCTCGCCCGTTGACGATCGGGCGAGGTGGCTACATGCAACTACTACTACTACACTTTAAGAAAAACATCTGGCGTTCTTTCGTCTGCTTTTACAAAACATCTGGCGTCTTTCGTTGGTTTATTTCATCAATCAACGGCGTTTTGAACAAAATTTTATTGTTTAATCACGCACAGGAGAAATCTCACCAGGCACTACCTTGGAGGTAAACAATGGCTGCTAATGGCAATGAGAGACAGAAGAAGTCGGCTTTTAGCTAACACTTACACTTCTACTTCTACTAACGTTTCCTACTGGAACATGCCAATGGCTGCTAATGGGGAATGAGAGACAGAAGAATTCGGCTTTTAGTTAACGCGCACGCTGCGAATTTTTTATTGTTCAACAACGCACAGGAGAAATCTCCCACCGGCACCACCTTGGAGGTCAAAGCGTAAGACTTGTTACTCACTACTACGACCACGACGACTACGAGGGACGAACGGGTGCCGCCTTAAGGAGCTTCGCCCCTAAAAGATTAGCACATGTGACCGGAGGCCGGTCCCGCAAAATTGTGACACGCGGCGTTGTTGTTCACGAGCACGCGATAGCGAGATTGCCGAGCACATTCCATTTTCCAAAGCAGGGGTGGCTGGGGGCCCGTCGGAAAGGTTCCCATCTTGCTGTTGGCCCATCCGAAAGCCCATATCTTAAAGAAACGCTTGTTCATTGCTTATCGGCAGATGTGGCTATGCACATGATTTTGTTTGTTTGTTTTATTCTCTGGAGTTGCGAGCAACCGTATTTTTATTGCAGTTGCCTGTTTGTTGGAGTGCTTTCCGCCGGCCACCCCTGCTTTGGAAAATGGAATGTTTTCAATGGAGGCGAAAATGTTTGAGGCCCGTGTACTTACATATAGGTGCATATTGAAGAACCCTAGGTGGTCAAAATTTTCGGAGCCCTCCACTACGGCGTCCCTCATAATCATATCGTGGTTTTGGGAAGTTAAACCCCATTTATTATTATTATTATTATTATTATTATTATTATTATTATTATTATTATTATTATTATTATTATTATTATTATTATTATTATTGGAAAATGGAATGTGCTTGGCACTCTCGATATCGGTGTGCTCGGGAAAAACAGCGCCGCGTGTCGCAATCTTGCCGCTCCGACTACCGGTCACTCGTGCCAATCTTTTTCCGTTGCGAGTGTATACCAGTCTAGAACATTTCGTGAGGGGACGTTATTACAGATATAACAGCGCAAAATGTGGTGCAAGGCAAGGTAAAGTTCATTACCGTTAATGGAAAATGTATGAAAATTAAAGATCGAGATTGCGAAACAACCTCACGACCGCATGTCTTTTCCTTTTGTTCTTTAGCGTTCGCGTTTAATATTCTCTATACCTACGACCTACGAACAGTCCGCAGACCCTTTTCTTTTTAATGAACCATTTAGTTTTCTATCGCTGCTCCAAACGACATATATGGTGTCCACTGTACCACAAATGCAGCTTTCGAATGAAACGAACAACGTGATACGTTCGGTACATTACTCGCCGTTCTTTCTATATCGCGTTTATAGGGGCTGGTCGATAGTAGGGGGTTTCTCAAGACTTCGTACACACGTCACAACACGCGCCGTCAATAATACGGAACTGCCCCGCCCAAGGGGCCAGCGGCCGAAGACGTCCCTTAGCAACTCTTCAAGACCTGCCCAGACGTCGAACGCTTCTTTTTTGGCCCCTCATTCTACGGTGGCCGAACGCCGTGCCCTCATCTGTACCCACCTCCTCACTCTTACGCTGACCACCCTTCTTACATCGTGCCTTCTTCCATGACAGGCTGCGAGAGCATTGGCCAGCGCCACTTTTCCGGAGGAGGCAGCGAAAGAAGCGTCTTGACCTGTCGCTGACCCTCTCGCCCGTTTCCGACTGGAAAGCCGGACTTCGCGCCGCAACGCTTGTCTAGCAAGACAACTTTGGACGTTGACCTCCACGGCCGCTTTAGGGCCCGCCGAGATTCCCCTTCTCCCCTTTTTTTTCCCTCTCTCTCCCCCTCTCTAGTTGACCACAAGACTGCTGCAGAGTTCCACGGCCGCTTTGGGCACGCCGCGATTCCTCCTCCCTTCTTTCACTCTCTCTCTCTCTCTCTACTTGACCACAAGACGGCTGCAGCTCAAGCTCGGACAGTGGCCGGATGGCTGGCCGAGAACTCACCTGACCAGGAGGTTGTACAGTCGCGAGTGTGCGTTGACGGAAAAAGGCGTGCTCTCTCGTTGGGATGCACCCTTTCTCTCTCTCTCTATCTCTCTCACTCGCCACACGATACCGGAGTCGACGCTCGCCGGTTGTTCACATCGATGAGGCGCCGTTGAACTGCATGCGCTGGCGTCACGCGTTGTTGCCCGCACCCTCTCCTTCCTCCTCCTCCTCCTTGCGGCTTCACCTGTTGTTGTCTGGTGGTAATAGTGGCGGGCGACGCCCTCTCCGCGGCCTTCGTGGTTTCCGCGTTGCCGGGATCGTTTCGGTCAGGGCTGCTGCGAAAGTGCGCGGCAGTTCGGTTGCAATCACGAGTAATAATTACTGGCGCTGCGCAGTTATGACAAGGCGTGGTGTACACTCACAGTTGCACGTAGGTTAGGTCTGGAAGACCTCCTCAGTATCGAGGAGAGCAAAATGGCTTTAACGGATGGGCAGCAGGTCTACCGGACCGGAGGGCACGAGTGATCTGTTACTATTGGCGTGAGTGTTGCGCGTCCAAAAAAACAAAACAAACCAAAACAAAAACAGGGGCGATCTCCTCGAAACTGCCGAATTCGTCATCTCGAGAACTCTGACCGGCTCACGTCAGAGTGGACACGCGCCTACGCCCGCTCTGACTGCGCGAAAACCCCTTCGTGGAGATATTTAACCCCTCTGATTGGGCGAAAACGCGTTAACGATGGAATTTGACCTATCTGATTGGGCAAAAACGCATTCGTGATGGAACTCCACGGTTTCAAAAAAAAAAAAAAAAGCGCCCCTGGACATTATAATCACTGATTGATTCACGGGACGCGTGCTCCCGCAATTATGAGTCTGAGTTTCAGTCCTTGTTCGATACGTGCACAAATACACGGCTGAGGAGAAGAGAAGACAAAAAAAAAAAAAAACACCGCTCAATCGCGGCTTCACGGTGCTCCCTTCCTCACGTATGCACGTCGGTAATGCGGTACGCACAAAACAGAAACAGCACAGACTAATGATGTTGCATGAAAAACTCAGAAAAAACTAGAAAAAAGACACGGTGCACCACAAAATGAGCAGTGCAACGTATCTTACGATACCTTCAATTCAATTTATATAAAAAAAGAAAATACAGTAGCGGGGTAATGAACCCTCAACAAAATAAGTTAGTTAAAAATTCCAAAACTGCGAATAGTCAGCCGTGTAGACAGTATAAACTGTCACACTGTCGTCTCTAATTGGCGTGGAAAAATTCCAAAATGGCGAAATTGGACAGGTTATGCAGAATAATAACCTTGGACACTTTAGTGGACAGTAGTGAGTAGTGGGGTTTGCCCAAATTCTGTGTGTTTGTTTCCTAGCGCATACTCACTCTGGGGGATTGGCCGAGACTTCGTATCTTAACATTATAAATAATAATAATATCTGGGGTTTAACGTTCCAAAACCACGATTTGATTATGAGAGACGCCGTAGTGGAAGGCTCCGGAAATTTCGACCACCTGGGGTTCTTTAACGTGCACCTAAATCTAAGTACACGGGCCATCAAACATTTTCGCTTCCATCGAAACCGCGAAGCGGCCGAAAGGCTACATAGGTCTTTCGGTCCCAACGTGGGAGCGGCTCGCTTCGGCTAGGAAACTAGCACGACGTATTGGACCTCAATAACGTTCTCTCATCCATCCATCGATCGAAAATGCAGCCGCCGCGGCAGCGGGATTCGATCCCGCGACCTTCGGGTCAGCAGTCGAACGCCATAACCACTAGACCACCGTGGCGGGGCTTCGTATCTTAACATTTCGATGATAATTTCGAGAATGATTATTGATAAAATGATAAGGTAAAAAGGAAATAACAGATAGTGTATCAACGAAACACTGCAATAATTGTGCGATTGCGCATGTGGACCAGACAGCTGTATTAACACGACCAAAACAATTTTCCATAGACATGCCAGATTTTAACACATTTTAAAAATTGCTTTACGAATATTTGTTAAAGTATAGATTAAAACGGGGTACGTCTAGTAGCTTGAATAAATTTACAAAATGCATCAGACATCCGTCTTTGCCCGCAGACACTTCGTCATTTCTGCAGTTGAGCAGTGGTTGGTATTTCCGTGGCACATACTCCTGCTATAGGGACAACCTGCCTACGGACATCCGCTTAGCCTGTAATATACAGTTTCGTTGTACTAATATAAATATTTGCTCAATAGCTCACCAACCGGGCGCCGTTGGGAGATATATCCGACCCCAGACGACGCACCAACGGAACCACTGAGCTAGACATTGAAACGGTATACATTACAGACAAAGCCGGATGTACTTCCCAGCACCACACAAAATCACTCAACCGAGAGGAAGCTGTTACGCGGCGGCAGCTTCCGACTCTATTCATTTCCCTGTCTTTTCATTCTTCACCTCTTCCGCCTCACACAATATATACTGACCCTACTGTGGAGCTAAGCCCACAGTGTATCACTTCACCTGGCAATGCCCACACCCACCTATGTACCCTTTACTTCACCCTCACGTTCCTCCTGGGAGACTGCGCTGATCAGCTCAGAGCCGCAGGAGCAGCGTCGGCTGATCCAGAAGGGCTCAACCCCATATACGAGGAAGATCACTCGCCCTTCTATCAGTAAACGTTTCTATCTCTCTCTCTCTCTATCTTCACGAAACTGTCGATGAAAAGAAGAGAGGGACAATCTCGGCTAAAACTCGGATTAGCCCATGTGCCGTAATTATCTCTCATCTGTAGCTTCCTTCCGACGTTGAATTCGTCTTACGAGCTCAGATCTATATACCGCGATAGCTATATGCGACGTAAATATACGTCGAATTCTCGGTCCTGCGGACGTCGTCATATCTATACGTGTTCCTGTTCTATTTAGAGCCGTCTATATACCGCTAAGTGAAGTAGACTGGCTGCCGCGCCTGTAAGAGATCTGGGACGCGAATCTCAAACCCCTTATCGCACATTTCGCATCGTTTACAGTCCGCCGGCTGCCGCACCTTCCATGGTGCTCGCGCACTTTCGGGCAATCGCAAAATGCGAGCGGCCGGCTTCGTGTCGTGCAGCTAAACCTAACGCAAACTGACTTCGCTATTGACCCGCTCTAGTTATCCACCCGTTATAAGGAGGGGTTCTTCCGGCCTCGGCTGTGCGCACGAAAGAGAGTTTCGCGAAACTAGTACGCAGGCAGGATTAATACCGAGATGTCTATACACACGCGGCACTTCTCCGTACATTGACGGTCTCTTTATACACATATCACCGTTAGTAATCAACGTGGTTGCTGATAGTGAAACTCATGAAGTAGTCTAGGACGCGCATGAGTAGGTTTATATGAACGGCGAGAGGAGCGGCTGTGCGTGGATATTGAGGCAAATGTGTGTCCCACTTTTTGATGTCGCGCGTGCAACGCGTCTGTTCCTGCCGCTTCATGCAGTATACGTATACGGGCCGATCCCAAAGTTGCAGCAGCGTCATATAACGTCTTCGATTGTCCGTTTCTGACAGTCCTGGGACAGCCCGAGACATTGCGTACGGAACGCTCGTAGGCTGCATGCACCACCCAGGGACTATCGGGAACGTGCAGTTGAGCATGACCATTGTGTCTCAGTGCTATAGCTGCCGCGTTGAAACGGACGGGTGGGGAAAATGGCCTGCTCTCACTTTTCTAAACCATGGCTTCCATGACGTGTTCGGGAAGCGGCCAGGCGAAAACATGGGGGGGGGGGGGGGGGGGGGGGGGGCGGCGCTTACCGTGCACCCCTTAGCGCTGCCCCTGCAACTATTGTTGATAGATGAGAAGGTTGACACGTGCGTGGCGCATGCATTCCCGCGGTAAGGTTGATATTCTACCGCACTGTAGAGGCCTGAGTCTGTTACCAGTATGCTTTTTTTGTTTTCAACGAGACATTTCGTTGAAGGAGCTCTACGATAGAAATATTCTTTTTATTCATTTATGCCCACTCAATGAGTCAAAAGGCAATAGACAAAAGCGGGCGAGCACGCGCTGTCGCTCTCGGCGAGCCTTCTCTGCGGCGTTCATGGCTGGCTTTGTCCCCCTAAAGAAAAATAACCTAAAATAAAGAGGGGGGGGGGGGGTAACCCGTGCCATTGGTAGGTGTGACAGGTTTAAACCAATTAAAGATAAATGACTAGGGGAATAATCCCAAAAGAACAATTTGTAGAAATAAGTCATTTTTTTAGGGAAAACAAGAAATGTTCGGAGGGGTTAGCAATTGTGCGTTTACGTGGAAGGGATAGGTACGGTGAGGAATGGGGAAAGGACCCTCCGCCAGCCAGCGCCTTCCTATTGGCTGCTGCGTGGGAGCGCCGTTAGCGGCGAAGCCCCGGTCCGAACGCGAGCGTCTTGAACCCTAGGCCGCGCGCCCGTGCTTACCCAGTGTGAACTTTACTGAAGCGTACGAATGTGTTCTACCGACGATGCCAGAAAAGAACATTTGGGAAGCAGTACACTCGCTATGGGCGCTTCATCGAAATATTTCGTGTTGGCAGACTTAAAACGATCTGCTGGACAATGCGTATGGTCGATATCAGGAATTGCACATTTCAGAAAATTTTTGACTTTCAGAAACCTGAATTACTAACCGGCGTTTCCATGATCGCGTGATGGTCCTTTCGTTGGGCCGTTTTACAGGCTGACAAACGCTGGAAAGAACATGAAAGACGCCATGCCGATTCAGCCTGAAGACATGCAGCATTCCGGGAACGGCCGATACTACAAAGAAAGAAAGAAAGAAAGAAAAGAAAGAAAGAAAGAAAGAAAGAAAGAAAGAAAGAAAAGAAAGAAAGAAGTACGTTAGAAACGCCCACGCCAAACTACGCTTGGCCCCATTTGCCCGATTTGGGAAGAGCTCATGAATTTTAGGGGCGAAGCTCCTTAAAGCAGCACCCGTTCGTCCCTCGTAGTGCGTAACCAGTCGTAACGCTAGTACCAGATCTTGACCTCCAAGGTGGTGCCGGTGGGAGATTTCTCCTGTGCGTTGTTGAACAATAAAAAATTCGCAGCGTGCGCGTTAACTAAAAGCCGAATTCTTCTGTCCATCATTCCCCATTAGCAGCCATTGGCATGTTCCAGTAGGAAAAGTTAGTAGAAGTGTAAGTGTTAGCTAAAAGCCGACTTCTTCTGTCTCTCATTCCCATTAGCAGCCATTGTTTACCTCCAAGGTAGTGCCTGGTGAGATTTCTCGTGTGCGTGATTAAACAATAAAAATTTTGTTCAAAACGCCGTTGATTGATGAAATGAACCAACGAAAGACGCCAGATGTTTTCTAAAATCAAGACGAAAAGACGTCAGATGTTTCTAAAGCAAAACGAAAAGACGCCAGCTGCTTAACGAAAAACGCCAGATGTTTTCTAAAGCAATGGTTTTCTAAACAATGAAAATTCACAGCGTACATGTAAAATTAAAGTGAGCTGCAAGTCGTCATAACTCATCGAACCTTTAGTATAACGCGCCCGATCTCACGTCGGTGATGATGTACTCGGCAGAATTCACGGAAGATTCACGGTTAATTTACCGATGAACCTCCGCAGCTTCGCCCACTCATCATCATTCACTCCGTGGATATTTTCTTCCTCCATGTTTCCGCGTGTATCGTTGCCAAGGGTCGTTGCCACGGCGCCCATGCGTGTCGCTGTAGCACCAGGCACCATTTTCGCGTGCACCAGATACCTCCCTGTGCCTGCTATTTCAGATTCCCCAAATATTGAATAAAAGGCTGACGTTGCGGAACAAAGTAACTTTAAAGAAACTTAACGAAGCGCGATGTCTACTAATTTTTAAGAGTAAAATCTATGAAAGATTGAATATTGTCGGAGTGTGAATGGAGGTTTCGACGGATAGCGTAGGGCTGCCCGTATCTTCTTAACTGTTGGATTAAACTGTGGGTAGTCGAGGGAAGCGGAGGGGTGTAGCACGGTTCCTACCCTCATTCGTCTAGTATTGCAACTGCGCAGCACTATAGGGCCCCTACTTGTCCACCCACTGTCTCCAGTTGCATGGCCACGCAATGGTAAATACAGGCCTTAAACATTGCTCGAAGTCAGTGCAAAACAACGAGCTCTGAAGTACTAGCTATCTAAAGAGCAACGAAGAATCTAATATGAAGTACAGAAATAACCAATTAATCGCAATAATTTACCTAAACTTGCTGCTGAAACATGTGGCTGGTACTCGCGCCGCGCTAGTGAGGGCGCCACCGCTTCGGCAAGCACGCGATTGACGACGCGGTGGCAAGCGCCAAGGTTGCCCAAGGTACGTACGTCTTTAGGTTTCACGGTTGTGGACCTGCATTAAGCGCAGTATTTAGAATACACGAAGAGCTACACAAGAACGACTATTAACGCAGGATTTTTCTCTTTTTCTTTCTTTGGTTCTTTCTTTCTTTGTATCTAATTACACAATGCCCTGTGCTAGCTTTCTTTTTCTATATTCATTTATCTGCCTTATTCAGGGACGGCTGCATACAACTCTCCCACGTACTCAGGGACAACGTTTCGTGGGAGCTCTGCGGAAGCTACAGAACCGAAACGCATGCCTGCTATATAGTGCGCCAAGACACAATACCTATTTGTACTGATGATTTTCTGATTTGCCTTCTTCCAATAAATACTGCTTTATTATTGAGATAGCATTTATATGGACACTCTCGGCCGGTTTTTGCCGTCGGCGTCAGGTCCCGTATATATACGGGACCTGACGCGCGTCGGAGAGGAAAATACTCTCCGACGCGCGGAATCGAACGGGCGACCTCTCACTCCGCAGCGCGCGGCGATAGACGGCTAGGCCACGTGAGAAACGTCTTTCAGCATGCTAACGGCGGGCTATTTATATACACCATTTACTTCAGGCGTGCTTTCTTGGTCAACAGCGAGATGGCGCGAAGTGCGCGATGGGCGCGCTTTAAAGGTCGTCGCCCCGCTCGCTGCGATGCGCGCGGTCTACGGTGCACTTCGCCCTACAGTGCGTGGTCGCCTGCGCCGCGCGCTTATCTCCTGGGGGGAGGGAGTTGTATGTTTTCTGTTTCACCGCGATGTCCGTGCTGAAGTTACAAAGCGTACGAAAGTGACGTCGCTCGCTGCAGCGGCCGCGTTTGCGAAAGGAGCGCGCTGTTCAAACAGAAATAAGTAACAACTGTGACACTTGTTAGTTCGCGCTCGTCCTGTGTATACCTGTGCGTTCGTTTCGTGCGTCTTTCTTTATTTTTGAGCAACGCACTTTAATTAGTGTCGAGCTGTGACACTTGATAGTTCGAGCTCGTCCTGTGTGTGCTCTTTTCGTGCGTCCTTTGCGCTTGAGCGACGCGCTGGAAATTTCGAGCTGCTTTCCGTTCTTCGCGTTACACTCCAATTTGTTGCTGTCGCATTCATTGCTTCGCCGTTGCGGCGAAACTATGAATACTTGATTACGAGAGTAACAGTTACGGGAAGTCGTAGGTATATAGTAATTTTAATGTTCGCTATACAAGAATTTCTTGTTTTTTTTCATTTTTTTTTTACACAGCTCCACGTTTTCTGCACCTCTGTTTTGCAGAGTAAACATATGGCGTCCACGACCTGTGTGGTTCCGTGTGCGGCAGCAAACACTCGCCGCTTAGTTTTTCCAACAATAATAATAATAATAAAAAACTTAACGCTCCCCTTATGTGTTTGAACTCGCTTTGACCAGACATCACTTTCTCGCCCGGCCCCGATGTCCGCCTCGGTGGTACAGTGGTTACGGTACTCGGCTGCTTGTCCCGAAGGTCGCGGGTTCGATCCCGGCCGCGGCGATCGCATTTCGATGGAGGCGAAATGCGAGAGGCCCGTGTACTGCGCGATGTCAGTGCACGTTAAAGAACACCAGATGGTCAAAACTTCCAGAGCCCCTCCACTACGGCGTGCTTCATAATCATGTCCTGGTTTTGGCACGTAAAACACAAGTATTATTATTGGCTGGTCGAGTGTTCCCAACCGTCGGTAATAACCTCCATTACTTCCGCCCGACACACCACCGTATATTAATTTCTCCTCCAGAACTGCATATAGTCTGTTTTTTTTTTTTTTTTTTCGTGAAGCTTCGGGAGCGAGCTGCAGAAGAATAAAAGATTAGATAGCATAAAAGACTTGTGCAGCGGACAACGAAAAACTAATTTTTTTTTTTTTTGCAAAAAAGAGCGATTATACTAAGAAAGATACGAAATACAGTAAAAGCTCGTTAATTCGACCTTCGTTAATTTGGCAAATCCGATCATTCGAACGTGTTCGCCGGTCCCGGCGAGCACATATATCGCTTAATGGAACCGAACTCTCGTTAGTTCGGTCATAACTGGCCGCAACCCGGTTAATTCGGACGATCCTGGAAGCGCGCCCAGCGCAGAGGGCCGCAAATGTTCGGCGCGAGAGAGCGAAAAAGACGTTCGAGGACAACCGAAACGCGGCGGCACAGTTCACACCGTCATCGGTGTGAACTTTCCGGTCAGTATATAACGACCGGAAAGCCAGAACGCCTATTTGCGTTTACCACCGCGTGTGACACCCTGTTGGCTGCGGGTGTTCGAAAAGGGGTTGTCGCCATCCACAATCACGTTGTTGGCGACCAAGGCTTGAGTTGCTTCGCCACATTTCTTTCGTGTACCAGCGAAAAAAAGTGTCGTCACGTGCACGTGGTGGTGGCGGTGGTGGCGGTGGTAGTAATTGGGCTGGGAGGTCGGGGTGCTGAGCACGTTTCGGGCTAATTAAGACATGGGGGTCTTGCGCCGCGGTCGCATTGTGAAATAGGTCGCAGGATGACAAAAATTGCGGCTTTTACGCCGCTCTCACATGCTAAATAAGTACATCATTTAAGTATTCATCAAGAAAATGAAAATAGACATTTGCTTATTGTTTTCTTGGAACTTTCGATCATTCGAAATTCGGGTAATTCGGTCATCCTTTCCGGCCCTATGATATCGGAATAAACGAGCATTTACTGTACTGAATCACAATTGTGATGTTGTTCCCAACCGTCGGCAACAAGCTCCTTCACTTCCGTCCGACACACCATCGTATATTTCTCCTGCAGAGCTGCATGTTTGCCTATTTTTTTTCGTGAAGCTCCGGGAGCGAACTGCAGGACAATAAAAGATTAATATAAAAGACCTGTGCAGTGGAAAGCGACAAACGCAACCTTTTGACAAAGAAGAGCTGTTACTTAGAAAAATACGAAATACTGAATCGCAATCTTGCTGTTAAAGTTGTGCGTCTAGAGGGGCCCTAGATTACCAGTTATCCTTATTGATGATAAATATGCTGCTTTGTGGATAAATGTCATTTAAGGGGAGACGTGGGTCTTGAAAAAAAGTTTTTTTATTAGTTAGGTTAACTGAATGAAATTTAGTGCACTTATTCAGCTTTTTCTGCAGATTCCAAATTTTCAAGTAGATTTTTATTATCTGCATTAGAACAAAAGATATGCAATTTCTGAGAGCATATTTCTTACGGTATTTTTGGTAACTTTGCTTTGCCAAACACAAAAAACAAAGTATGTGGCAAGACTGCCAGAGAGCTCTTCTAGCCGATGATGCTAATTTTATTATTTTCATCGAACTTTGAATGCAAAATAAATGCATGCAAATATGAGTGAAAAATTTTTGCTTCACACACTTTATGATTATTGATAATTATAATTTGGTAAACAACATTATAAGAAAATAAATAGCATCATCGGCTAGATCAGCATTCTGGCAATCTTGCCTCATACTTTGCTTTTGTGTTTGACGAAAAGAAGTTGCCAGAAATCCCCGTAAGAAATGTGCAAGAAAACGTTGTAGAAATAGCATATCTTTTGTTCTAATGCAGCTATTAAAAATCTGCTCACAGATTTGGAATCTACAGAAAAAACTGAATAAGTGTATTAAATTTCATTTTGTTCACCCAACTATTAAAAACACACTTTTCAAGACCCACGTCTCCCCTTAAGAAGTTGCACCCCGGGTTTGACAATTTTGATCTGACGAGCGTAATGCATGCATTGGGCGTTCTCGATCACGTCTGCCAAAATTTGCAGCGCTACGCACCGCGGAAATGGATCAAATTTCAAGCTGAACGCTGCTTGCCCTTCCTCTCGCGGGCTCGCGCCTAGAGAATAAAGGATGACGTACATGGTGGAATGGCCCTACGTAGATGGCAGTGCTGTGACGTCGCTCCTCTACGTAGACGAATGTGCTCTGACGTCGCCAACAGTAGCACGTGACATTGCGATAATTATTTCACACGACGTGTAGTTCGTGTAATTTGTTGCTTGAATAGATTAATGAAGCTTGAGAGAAATAATTAGACACACAAAGGGAATGAATGCGCTTTCTTTTTTTTAAATTTTTTACTGCGAAACGCAGCGAGATGCGGTTTGCGCATCGTGCAGACGCCGCCCCTTACAACGAAACTAACTTTCTACCGCGTTCCAGCGCTCATTAGGCTCATTTATCCTCCCGCGTCTAACTAGATGTTCATGCGGCACACCGCTATAGTCTCGCGTCCGCAAAAATGCCGCAGCTTTCGTGCTAAGTCAGAGGTTGAAAGCCAAGTGATCGGCGAGGGCGCATTCGGTACAACGTGCAGAAATGAAGCGCAAAGAACGCCGCCACAACACCGCTCGCTTCTCATGGGCCCGGGCTGGTTCGGGCACGTCATGCGCTCGTGACATTGTGTACGCATGCCGTGTTCATGTGTATGCATAATGTGATCTTCCCGCTCGCGTGCCGAAGAGGGTAGGGAAGGGATTGCGAAGGCTACACGGAGCGAGCGGCAAGGGTTTCGAGCTAGCCTCCTCGCATCATGGTTTCGCGCCGCCTCAAAACATTGGTTTTCTCAGCTTCTAACGGACCGATTAGAAAAATTCTTGTGGCATAATGCTGTTTTATTGGGCGCGCAACAACTTCCAATGTCTAACTAAAATTCGTTATGCCACCTG